>NW_027152952.1:0-47887 GCF_002600585.1 Cystoisospora suis
GTCAAAGCGCGGGCGTTACATGATAAGCCTTGGCTCTCTGGCCTGCGAGTTCAGCTGGGGTCTACACTCAACGAGATGTCGGAAAATCTGTCTCGCTGCTTTTCCTGCATGCTTTTTCGAAGAAAATCAGCTTGCCAGCAAACAGGGAAGGCTGCTGGGACGAACAGCAGCCTGCACCACCGACGCGACACGAAGGAAAACATCACTTAGGTTCGCGTCCTCTCCCCCTTACCCTTCTTGATACTGCAGTGATAGCCGACAAGGATGCAGCTGACAAGGAAGAGCGGCTTACGAGGCCCGGACGGCGCCGGTGAACTAACCGTCGACAAGTGAAGCGTCGATCCCAAATCGGAGTGTCGAGTTCAGAGCCCTGCTAGTTCGAAGTGACAACCGGCCACGCTCCGCTAGTTTGCGGCATGAAGGCCGACGCAAATCAGTTTTTTGTCCTGTCACGTTCAGTGCTCCCATAACGCAGTCTTCCTGGAGGAGTTGCGAGCGGTGCGTCTCTATTGGTTCCTGGTTCGGACACAATTTCAACCTTGGGTCGAAGCAGCAAGGACTCTTCAGCGAGCACTGCAGAAGAATGTGCCAGATTTCAGACGTGTTCAGCCCTCGCACGGGCGTTGTGTTGAACACATTTCCAAGACAGTGGCCACCCTGTGGGAGCGTATCGTTCTGGCTGCTGGCGGTGGCTTGTATAGTAGGATCAAGCTTGGACCGGCTGTGTGACCACCCTCCGGCAGAAACATCAGCGTCTCTCTGTGTTATGACCAGTCGGCCAGGTTTTCCGGCTACGCTGTGCGTCATTATGGCGGCGAACGCATCGGAGCTGCCTCAGAGTTCGTCCTCCCGTAGTTCGCGGGGTTCGGACAGTCAACCTTCCGGGCCGCCAAGTCCTGCGCGGTCCGCAGCCTCGCCCGGCTCGTCTTCCAGACTACCCGTTCCATCTCCGACTGCCGTCCAGAGCGCCACCACCCTCGAAATTCCGCTTGAAGGCCCTTCAGGAACGCGACGGCCTCTCACTACAACGCATCGAGAAAGGGTAAGGCATCGGAGGTCCACTCGATGAGTCTTACCGCAGTGTCAGGGTAAGTCCGTTCTTCTTGTTCGAAGTTGGAGCACTTCAAAAGCGTCACCTTCCTTCTTTCATCTCGTTTCTGCACGAGCACCCCAGAAACAGTACGCGGCCTTTTTGTGGGCAGATAGCTATAGCGACTTAACGAGAACTGCGAACAGAAGGCGGCGAGTCTGTTCAAAGCTGGGCGACACGCAGTGCATGAACGAAAGCACATCCGTCGTTCAGTTGTCCGCCTGGTTTGTTCTGCTGGATGAGGACCCCGTGAACCACGTGACAGAGGTACGTCGGTGATCAGTCGCAGCTGCAGCTTTTTGGCAGTTCCAAAGCATTTTGTTTATTGTACAGATACCAGGCGGCTCGCTCCCGCCAGTTACACCGTCTCTGCAGCGTCCCTCTTTGACATTGTCGCCGGAGTTGGAAACCTTGCAACCACCACCAACGCCTCGGCTGGTGAGCGTTCAGGAAAGTCTTTTACTCGAGCGGCCGAGAGAGCTGACTCTCTGAATTTTGTGTTCAGCTGACTGATTTCCTGTTAGCTCTCACGACTTCTGCTTTAGGTTGCGGACCCTGGGGCAACAGGGAACCGTCTCCACAGTTCCGTTACCGAGGCGAACAAGGTCAAAGTTCTCTTCGGCGGCTCATCTTCGATAGAAGTCGAGTTCACTCGGAGTCCACTGGCTCTGTTCATCTGTGTATGACTGTGTGGTGGCCCCATACCTTTTGATAGCAGGTGTCCAGGTAATCGTATGCGTTTTGTCTCTTTCTGGAGATGCAGTCTGCCACAACAACCGTGAATCTGTTTGGTGGAAGCAGTAGTCAGGGTAGTACTGACGTGCCATCTTCTCCGTTGTCGGGGGTGTCGAGAAAATACTGGGAAACAAAGCTGCCTGTACTTGTAAATGCCCCACAAGCAGCTTCAGGTGAGGTTGCATGTGGTCCTCACCTGGTGACGTTTGGTCGTCTCTTTGGAGGGTATTTTTCTTCGTGTTGGCTAGGAGCTGCTAGTCAACCCAGAGAATTTTTGTCTGATACTGGCACGCAGCGCTCCTCGTCGGAGGGGTCCACGCCGCAGTGGTCCTCCTCGGAGGGGTCCCCGCCGCGGAGGTCCCCGCCGCTGAGTCTTCCGCGGCTGCGGCCCTCTCCGCAGCGATTGTCGCCGCAGCGGTTCTCTCCCCAGCGATTGTCGCCGCAGCGGTCCTCTCCCCAGCGATTGTCGCCGCAGCGGTCCTCGTTGTACCCGTCCTTACCGCGGACGCCCTCGCCGCAATGGATTATATTTCAGGGGTTCTCGCCGCAGGGGTCGCGACCGCCGACGCCCTCGCCGCACTGGTCCTCGCCGGAAAGGTCCTCGCCGGAAAGGTCCCCGTCGCCTGCTTGTAAGTCTAAACGGACACGACGACACAGACCAAGGGCACTACAGAGGGGGTGGCTTTCTGGCCCCTGTGGGAGCTGGTAAGGACAATGCATTCGAGGAGCGACTCCGCGCGATACCTGACACCCGCTCAACGGCCCAGTCGGACCCGAGACGTAGGCAAACATAGTTTCATGCAGCCGGTCAGGAGTGTGGCGAAGGAATTTTCCTTGACACACCTGCTGCTATAACAGTGTGCTGACGTGGTGAAAGAGTGGTGTCCAGCGTGCGTCGCACGAAGTAAGGCGACTGTTTCTTCCTTCGTCATTCGCGGACTCCCCGTGCCTGCTTGCTGTCCTTTGCCTGGGAGCATAATAAGAACACCGTCGTTCGTGGCGGGCGGTGAGATCGGGCCGATGAGGCGATTGAACTACCGTATGAGCGAAGAACGGTGTCTTCTCATTGGCTTCACCTGTGTGTTTTACGCAGCTTCGCCATCTGTCCAGCGAGCAACTGCTCTTCTCTGGCCCACACCGCCGGTGTCTCATTTTCCCACGCCGTCCGGCGGTCCGGGTCCAATGCAACCAGCAAGCTCGATTTTCTTAGCTCCTTCAGTGTCCCGAGGTACGCGAGTCCTGAAATACCGGTTCCCAGGAAAGCCCCGTACGCCGAAGACGCCACTTGGTCGAGAACGAGAGCGCTTGAGACATCACCGCCCGGCCTCTGGGCCGGAGGCACTGCCGGGTCAGCAGTCCCGCGTGTAACCGGACACCTGGTAAGCGACAGGGCAGAAGCGTAATGCTATCAGTAGCTTTAATCTGTTGTTGATATGGACCTGCATCCCACAACTCTGCAGCCGGGGCAGCCGGCGTCGACGGGATGTGCACGCGTGCAGACGCGGGGAGGTCCAGCGAATTAACCACCCGGAAATTTCAGCAACAAGACAGTGAAAAAGGGGCCTTTCCAGTTTTCTCACGGTAGAGTCTGCGCGCAGGAGGTGGTCGTAATCGAGAAGCATGCGCAGTGGAATCACTAGGTGATCTCGCAGTAGATTAGGGGGTAAAAATACTCGATGCCGCCTCTCTTAGCGGCAGGCAGTTGAGGCAGCCTTCACCAAACAGGGAACGCCAGCTTACAAGGAGCTGTCCGTGCAAAAGGAAGCGGAGTCAGTGACACGTTGGATCGCTAGGAGGAGGAGCGAGCTGCAAGGATGAGCGGGTCCAAGGGACGGTCCAGACACCTCCGGACACGATGTACGGTAACGACAGCTCTTTTTGAGTCACCACAGTGTTGAGCCGACATGAAAATCAGAACCAACTCGTGTCTCGAGTGTCTGCTGTGTGCCACTTCTGCACTGCTATTGGCAGTATGTCGATAGCAGCGCAGAAGTGTTAGCGACCACAGCGAATTGCGGTCGTAAAGGCGGTTCGCCTTGACGTACCAACGCGTTTTGTTTGGGAATCCTGTGTCGGACTGTGTGCTTCTCCAGCCCCAGCGTTCGCTGACGCTGAACACAAGAAGTCGGCGACGGTCGGGGAAGGGCGCCACAAAAAAAACACTCAAGAAATTTCCAAATCACAACAGGTGCAATTCCTGTTTGCAGTACGGGCTCGCCAGTGTCCAGGCAATTCTTTTTAGAATATTGTCTTTGCAGGTCTAGATGATCAGGAGTGGTGTTCCCGTTTCCCTAGAAGCTTCCACATGGAGGCTCAGACGAGAAAGTCGGGGCGGCCTTCCGAGAGCTTTCTCACGGCCCGGTCTCGGAACGGAGAAGCCAGTTCCACACACGCTCAGTAGAAACGACCAAGAGCGGTGAGGGGCAGTGGGAAACCGTCAGCAGCCCCGTGAAGCACACGAGAAACTACGAAAAATCCGACAGGGAAACTGACTAGTTGAGACACGGTAGTATTTGAAAGGTGGGCAGCTTGGTGTTCTAACACAATCCCCGTAGTGTCCTGAGTACTGCTTGTGCTCGACGCTAGAGCATCAAGGCGGACAAACGATTTCCATACATACAAATTTCACTTGTCGAAAAACAAACCCTACGTGCTTTGGTCGCTGCACCTCGGTCAACCGGGTACGGTGTAGGCAAGTGGCGTGGGCTGCTGCCAGTCACGGACGAGGGGCGGCATCATCAGAAGCTCCCGACTCGCACCAATTACACCGGCTGTTGTCTGGCTGAATATCAGAAGCAGCCGCTGACCCCAGCTGGTATAGTCGTACTGTTTTGCTTGGACAGTAACGCGCGTGCCAGAGTCCTCCGAGGGCAGGGCAGTACTCCTGGTCTCTTGTAGGGTGCAGCGAAGCGTAATGATGTCAGCATAGCTTCAGGTACATGACGAAGGTCCGACAGCACCTTCCTGTCCGGCAGTTTTCACCCGTCGGCGGATTTTTCAACTTGCCGCGGCGCATGCAGTCTCCGCGGACATGCAAGTATGACCCTAAATCTTGTGTCACACCAGTTGCAGTGTTTTGCTCTTTGGAGACTCTGCGACAAAGAAGTCATTAGATCTGCAGGGTATCTCTGGCCATTGTTGGCCTCGAGCGTGGACTGCGCTATTTCTAGAGAGGGAGCATTGCCAGAGTATCCCTCGTACTTTCTTGTCACGGCTGGCCAGAACAGTGTTCGGTTATCGCAAACGGATCAGAAGCAGTTTCTTCTTTCTTGTGTAACGGTCAGCGGCGGGCCCGTCTGAAGAGGGCAGCTGCGCTTAGGGGTGCCTTTTCGGGGGCGACGGCGCTGACTCGTCAGTTGTCAGCTGGACGGCTGGTGTGGTGCAGTAGCCGGAGGACTGGGAATCGGCGAGAAACTGGACAGACCCTTGGTGTTCACTGAGTGCCACGAACCTGGTGGATACTCTGCACCTCCGGAGATCCCTCGCCAGATCTCACTATGTGCCACTTTTTCCGAGTGAAGACCCACTCGCCTGTACTCGCCTTACTTCCGGGGCCGGCTTGCATAAAGCGAGAATGCTACTACGTTTCTTCAGCAAACAGGGAAAAAGGGTCACCCTTTTCACGTAGCGGCGAAGGAAGGGGAGCAAGCTCCCGGTCCGGGAGGCTCCCTCGCCTGTACAGTTGGAAAATCCTACGTCTTGCTAACGAACTAGTTAGCTTGTCGCAAGAGGAGGCTGATGAGGCTTCGGCTTTGTTTACTCAGCGTCTAACTCCCAAGGCAAACGTGCAGAGCAACCCTCCAAAAGAATGGGCTCCCGGGGTACCACCCACTCCCACTTTTTTCCCTCATCCTCTCGGCATCTTCGCGTCTGGTGCTGGTTCTGTCCGCGCCATGGGAGTAGCAAGCCCATTACTTCCTTCGGTCAGATTGGCGCTGGTGTCAGCCACTTCTCAGGTACGTTGTGTGGGGCTTTGCTAACTGGGCTCTTGTCAGAACGATACACATCTGTCAGCAAGAAACTGCGATCCTGTCCACAACGGTACGAAGTACAACTGATGTCTGTGTCGGGGCTGCTACTTAAACTTCAAAGACGGCTCGTCAACCTGTCTGTGCCTCGGCTGGCGGGAGGGCAGGCAGAGGCTTCCGTAGTGTAAGGTCGCAGATGGGCGCGCTCCGGCAGTTGTTAGCGAGGTCAAGGTTCTTACGGTATGTCTGGTGCCCCTGCTGTTGGTGTCAGGATGGACAGCTTCCTTTGAACGGCCAAGAAGATTCAGTCTCGGTCACCAAAACGTCCGCGACAGAGAAGAGACTACCGTCTAAACCTTCAGACACGCCGAAGGGAACTTGTACGCGGTGACAGCCCCTATAGAACCTCTGCGGAAGAAACGCCCCGTCTTGAACGAGTGTTGGAGAGCTGAGGGACATTTCCTCCGCGATGTGCAGGAGGCGTGCTTCAAGCAGCAACCAGTGAACGAGGGTGACCCGGCTCCGGTGTCATGCGTTCTGCGTCAGAGCTCTTTCTCCTTAATCCGACATCTGAAGGTATTCGGATTGCTTGCGCCTTCGCCATTCATATTGACAAAATCACCCTTCGCTTCAGACTGCTCCAAGTGCGAGCAGGATAGGAACGCCGGACTCTGTCAGGCGGATGCAAGGGAACTCCCGCAGTGTAGTTCGAAGCGGTACAGTAGGTCTGTATAAAAAAGCTAGCTCCGCTGGGCTGTGGACTCGACATCCGAATACCATGCTCAGATCGCCCCAGACCATAGTGACCTCTGCCCGTGTAAAGTGACGCTCAAAAGGGCTATGTTGCCCTTTTATTACCCCGGAAATCAAGACGCTGCAATGTTATCCTGTCGAGCTTCGCGTGTGTGATGGGCGCCGAGAGCCGCGCACCAGGATGTTCGACATTCCGGAGCAACGCCAGGAGCAACAAGATCAGTGTTTGCTTTTACATCTTGTGTTGCCCAAACCGTACACGCCAATCAGCCCAGACGCATACGGGTCCTTTGATCGAGTGCTCCAGGGAGCGTGCGACGGGCGGCGTGCACTGCGTGCTGTCGGCCGTCACGTCTCGAGGTGACGGGGCTACAATACGCGTTCGAAACCATGCCTTTCGAGCCTCAGGTTCTTCCCCCCCGGCGGCTCGCTGCATAAACACAATCACACACCGGTCCTGAGGCCGCGGCTCACCCACTTAGGGAACCAAGCATATGCCCTACGCCACTGAACACCCAGGAGGCGTGTTGCTGCAGTTCGCCACAGGGAACACGGCAGGACTAAACGCCAGATTCCGTGTAAGACGCTGCCAGCAATCCCATCCGCAGCCACGCTTCTGCGGTCGGCACGGCAGCATATTTGATAGTCTTCACCAAAAAAACTGAATCAACCCAGGGGCCTCTTCTTTTCCGACGAGGCAAGCCCTTTCGTGGCTGCGCGAGTTCTGCACACATCAAGGCCACGCATCTGTTTTTGTTCCTGGCTTCAGCCAGCCGTTCCGCCTACGGAAAGCGCCAGGTGCGCTCTGTGGGGAGTGATAGTGTGCAAGGCGTTCGAACATGCAGTCGGGACAAAAAACAACGCGTGCCTCGTCATACGATCCAGGAGCCCTATGTGACATGAACAAGTCCGACAGATGAGCGAGTTCGCGATTGCTGTCGTCGCGGTCCTCCGGTTTGGCTTCGTTTTACCCCGTCAGCAGTTTTGAGGTGTGAGCAGGCCCTCCCGAAACGACGGTAGACGATCACGAATCTCAGGGACTCTTGCATGTGGAGCGAACCAGTGAAGCCGAAGAGATCCTGCATGCATGAAGACACTCTCAAGAAGAGGGTGCGGTTCGTTTTCTTGGTCACAGCGCTTGAGCGAGTCGAAGTATCATCAAACCTCAGGACGATCTGCTTCGGGGACTCTGTGCGTGTTCTCCTCGGCGTCAGCCCCTCTCCTGGCGAGCACACCGGCGCTTGAACACTGACTCAAACGATCTGCGGCTCCGACTGTATGTTTGCTGCGTGACTTGCGTTTTCGCCACAGGTAGAACGTAGTCTGTCTGTCCCCGTCTCCACTCGGTGTGCTTCTTACCCTGGGCTGTGAGAAAGTCAGGTTCACGGCGCCCGGAGAGAATACCGTTCCCCAAGCGGGAAACATCTAACCGAAGTGGAGTGAAGTGCTCTCGAGAACGGATCGGCACCACGCTCCAATTGAGGCGTCATAACCGGTGGCCTTTAGTTTTCCCCAATGGTCACAGGGGGAATATGGCGCCCCGATTCTCTTCCCCTGTACAGCAGAGGAGGCCAAAATGGCGGAACTAGCTTTAGCTTTTTCCCGGGTTACAGCAGGAGGTCGAGCCATGGGGCAGATACTGCTTTGTCCCGGTCAGGAGACGTTTGTGGCACCTCTTCGACGGGCAAAAAAAAAGGAAAGCGAAGGCGTCGATTGAGTCGCGTGGTAAGTTGCAGGATATATCTGTTTCCACGATGTACAAGGGACACTCGTGTCTGCGTCCTGGGATTGTGACGTAATTTTACCTTTCTGAATTCAGATATCCAGATATCTGAGGTTCCAACCTTTCAAAAGACCGAATACCTTTCGCGTGGCAAAGGTCATCTCTGCATTGTCCTTCTGTTAACATTGAGAGGGAGGCGAGGTGCTCTGATTGGGCGACTCAGTTTCGAGGGGAGCGACGGAGCATAACAGGCCGTTAGCAGGACGCCCGTCTCCTGATACGTATTGAAACATGGCTGATCCCTCCGATGTTTCCGCATATGCAGCTGGTAGCCAGTCTCGGGACTACAGTCTTGCAATCGCTGTCACAGGTCGGACGTGAGAAGCGAGCGAACGCGTGCGCGGGGGAAGGATCGGTCCAAGGCTGCGAAGACAACATGACACAAACTTCGCACCCTGTGTCTGCTAGCACTCTGTCTCCTTCCGTGGCCGGTCCTACAGCAAACATGTCGCGTGTCTCACAACGCGTCCAGCGGCGGGTCAACTGCCCCGCCCTTCCTGTCGGCAGAGGTTTGTTCCAAAGCGTTGCCGCACTTCACCGCGTCTGTTTATTCCGTTACGCTGTATCGAAGCTAGCTGACGACCATCGTTTCATTGGTGGACATTATAATGCACAGTTCAGGTCGGATTGATGCCTAGACTCAGTCGCCACAGACGCGGACAGTAGTCGTGAGCTTGGCTCTCTTCGTACTTGCTAGTGGATCTATGAAGGTATGAACTAAATACAGAAGCGTGATTACGGCCTGCACCTCTGCCGGTGTGTGCCTTCTGTTTTCACCCAATTTCCAGGGACGCCTTGTTGTCTTCTGTCTAGTACTTTTAGTGGGGCTGTGGCTGGTTATCCTCTGGCGGTGCATATTTACGCCCACCGGGACCCAAGTTGACCCGGCGAAGGTAGTTCGCGAGGAGGCGAATTCCATGGACCTTGCCGTACCAGGGCAGAGTCTGAAGCAGGTTCCGAATGATGGCGCACAGACAGAGGGCTATGTCGAGGCTAATGAGACGGCGGCTGGAAAAAACGGAGAGCGCCTGGTGAGATCAGTTCGTCACTGGGATTCTGCGGTGAAATCCGAGTCGCCAAACTCGCTTGGTACAGTCGGGGGCGACAGTTCACCGGACGATAGATTGGTTCAGCAACCCCGCTTTGCGACTTCGTCGCCTGCGGAACATGAGGATGACTCGCAGACTGGCGACAGCGATAGCGAGTCGTCCAAGGTGAGGATGGGGAAGCGAATAGAAGCAGAGACGGCAAAATCATCTGTGCCTCTGGACGACGCCAAGAGCATATCTCACCAAAGTAACGGGGCGACCGATGACAAAGTTGAAGCCGGAGCCCGGGCCGAACCCCCAGCGGGTAGGAAATCACTTGGAACTGACAGTGAGACAGCCGAACACAGCACACGATCCGACGTCGATGTGCGCATAAGCAAGTCTTCGCCGGATACAGCTGTGGAAGCTAAGGAGGCACCAAAAGAGCACCGTGTTCCATTTGAGACACCGGTGATGTCTGAAATCAACAGTGAGCAGATTCCTTCGGAGAGTGATATCGGAACAGTACACTCTGTGGAAGGCCGGCCGGGAAGTGTATCGGCTGTTGATGAGATGAAGCTACCCCTGGAATCTCCAAAGAGCATCAGTGCGGGGAGCGAAGCCAAGCCACTTCCCTCGCGGCATAGCGAAGCTTTTTCAGACGCGCATGAGCCGACAAAGCGAATCAGTGTGAATTTACTAGAACCCGAGAGGAGACCCCGCGCCATCAGTTCACTAAACGCTGGTGGTGACGCTAATCAGAATGATTCGGGTTCACGTGAGAAGGCAGACGAGGCCAAGTCTGCCGAGTTCCGCAGTCCGGTACAGTCTGCGGGAAAAGGAGAGTCTGGTGAACATCAGGTCCAACCCAAAACGTCAAAGGGGAAAGAAAGAAAGGCGAAGCTGGAATCCATTCAAGTTGTAGTACCACAGCGTCAGGCTGAGGACCACAGCACAGTAGAACGAGAGCAGACAAGGAGTGGAGTAGTAGCTGCGAGGGCAGGGGTGGACACGGCAAAAGGTGAGCCGGAGAAGGCGCAGATTGTGAATGAGCCGCAGAAGAATGGGCAAGACAACGGCGAAAGTAGAGGATCGTCGTTTGTTCTTCACAAGTTACCACCGGGGCACGGGCAAAGTGTAGCAGGGATAGCGGAAGAGCGATTTTCTTCCCCTGATCGGTGGGAAAACGCCGAAAGTAATACGAAGACTAGAGGACAGCCTGTTCATAAGTTTTTTCGTCAGCAGACCGAAAGGCTCGATTAGCAGCAAAGGCGCACCCTGGTACGTTCTCTCTGGCGGTGAGAATGTACCGGCCCTGGCGAAGAAAATTGACTGTCTTGCCGCCAAGGGTCAAGGCAACGTTTTTAGACTCTCTCTGCAGAGCCTCAAGTACTTTCAGCCGGTACGCAACAAAGCGCACGAAGAAGGCGGACGGATCCGCAGTCACTTGGACAACGGACCACAACTCTGCTTTTCTCACCTCACTAATCCCGGTGAGCACAGGACAGGGGACTGAGCCAGCGAAGCTGGAGTGCCGAAAAGCTTTTCTCAGAGGGACTTGATATGCGGAGTTGGAAGAAGATACGAGCCTTCTTTGTGTAGGCGGCCTTTCTGACGCGCAGGAAAACCAAAGAAGCCTGACGGGGGCAAATGGATGCTGGTATGGTCGGGGGGAAGCGAGCAGGAGACTCAGGCGAAGTTATAGGGCGGACTCATCCGAAGATGGTCGAGGGCCGGCAGAAAGTGATAGCCGGAGGACGGCAGCGTTGAACGTCAGTTCGTAGGCGTGTGAGGACAGCACCGTTCCGAAAGCGTCAGTCCTCAATGGCCGGGGCGCACTGGTTTTCACTCGTGTTTGGGCTTTGTCAAGTGTTGTATCGGAATGCCGTTTACGTATACTTGCTTTTGTGACGTCAGCCAAGATAGGTTGGGAGTTCACTAGCTGTTGTCTCTAAGCAGATGCGCTTAGTTTCAGACCTTCCGGAAGTCCATGCAATTTGCACAACTCTTTCCGTTGCGCGCAGAGGTTGCCATCTGCGTACGAAGGAAGCGGCCACACTCCGCACAGAAACAATCAAAGTGTCTCGGCAGGTAGGCTATCCCAAGCAGCCGAGTCCGCGCCGACATGACTAGCAGCCGGAGACCTAGAGAACTTCTCCGGCGCTCATTAGCCTGCCTCCAGACAGCGAATGACAAGACACACACAAGAAAAACGCAGTTCGGGCTTATTCCACTGTGGCGGTGTACCTTCCTGTCACGCCCCAGTGTGCGTACGTCGCTGATTCCTCTGTGTTATGGGCCTTGGGGGGCGTCCTTAATTGTTTTAGTGAGTTCCGGCGGCAACGCCGTCTCCCTGACCAACCTCTCCCACTGCCAGAGCGGATTCAATACTCGAGGTCTTTCCGTCCTCTGTTACAGAGCTCAAGAGAGTGTTTTGCTTTAGAGTAGACTTTGCACAACCGCATTTGCAATGTGCTGGAAGTCAACGGTACTTCCCCGCAAGCTGCGAAGTACAACGACTAGAGCCTCCGCAGACGGGCTCGTGGGGTTCAGCAGTTGGCTACAGAGTGGCTCGAGTGACCTGCCCGTAGAACGACTGCACGGTCGCGATACCGACAGCCTGTGATGTTACGATGGTGATTAGAAGGCTTTTTTTTTTTGCATAATATCCGGTCCGCTTCTGAAACGGTCACTTGGCGCCGCCAGTTGAGAACTGGCCAATGCTCCGGTTAGCGCGAGGGCTTGCTTCAAAGGCGCTGTGGAGTTTCCTTCCCGGAGGACTAGTCGGTATGTGGGCCCACTGCCGGGCTAGGTAACAAGACGGTGCAGGAGGCACCGTTTGGGCCACGGCGACTACGGTGCAGCTTGGTAGCTATAAAGCTTCCGACCCCTTTCCACCACTACAGGATGGGGAAAGAGCCCCGCTATCTCCGAAAACTCGTCAGGGAGCGGAAAGCACACGTAACCCAAGTCTGCCGCTCCTCCGCTAAAGACGGCAGATGACCACGAAGGGGTAGTCAGGCTACACTTACAGGCGATGTTCGCAGGACTCACAACTGTCATCATCTGAGAAATACAGTACGTTATGCGAAGTCCGTTAATGAGTACCGCCTGCTGTCTAGCTAGTTTGAGAGCGCCCCCTCGGAAACCGAGCGTTTTGTATCGAAGGCTGGGTTGGGTACGACGCAGTTGTCGCCTACCTTGTGGAGCTTCACAAGTGACATGGGAGGGCTGTTCATTCTTGCTACACTTCGAGAGTACATTCTATGGCGAACGATTCCCCGTACAGCGCACCCCGACTCAAACTGCGTGCAATGCCACGGCGCAGCAGCCTTGCTTAGTAGAGAGAATAGGAGCCGGGAATTACAAAAGTAGGACCTGGAATTAGACAGGAAGGCGAACCGGCTGGTCCAGACAACCAAGAGAAAGATCTTAGCGGGATTCTTCTGAGTACGGAGCCAGACGTGAAAAAGACTGAGTTCGAGGGGCCCAGGAACAAATGCTATCGTTGGCCATCTGAGCGAATTCCATTCACAGTAGCAAGACGAAAAAAGGCTCGAAGTCTTTCTCTGATCAGGAATGCGAAACAGCCCTCAAAAAACAGGTCATCTACGAGCAAGCGGCCGGAGCAGATGGCAGATCAGGAACCAACCTCCGGACACTAGCAGGAAAACACGGACGAAGAAGAGTTATGAAGCAAAAGAGAAGACCACTTTTGTTGATAAAAAAATATTTCTGGCACTCGCAGTCTCTTTTTCTGCAGTGCCGCCTTCTGGGACGCGATGCGCTCAGAAGGAAGTAAGTGCCTGTAGCTGGAGTCCGCATGAGTAATGTTCCTCCATGAACTTACAAATTGTCTTCGAATATCGACCTGATGGCTGGCTAACGTTAGAATTGGAGCAGTGTATGTGCCGATCTAGTCTATTACAGATGTGCTTTAAATATCAATTTTTCATATAACTTTGGTTTCTTACTTGCTATTGCCTTTGTAATGCAAATTATTACTGGTATTACTTTAGCCCTTCGATATACCTCGGAAGCTTCATACGCCTTTGTTAGCGTACAACATATAGTTAGGGAAGTAGGTGTGTGGTCATACGCAGAATACAACATGTGCTCCGGCAGGTTCGCTAATGATTTGCCGCAAGCAAGAGTTTTCAACCGGACTAAGAACGAAGAACGACTGGACGCTGTGCGCATGGCGAAGCAGGCCCCACAGGGCGGTAAGATGAAGAAAAAAGGGGTAGGGAGACAGCGGGGTCCCCGGAAGTTACCCGGCTGACCGGCTTAGTGGTTTGATGGCCCCGGACTCCCCGGGACGTGCTAAGCCCGCCTACCGCATTCCTGCTATCGACCAGAGATCCCTTGGCTCAGACGTGCGGCAGCAGGACAGGGAGCATGCCCGGACGACACCAGTTCCCTGGGACAGGCCGGCACGTAGTTCCTGTACTCTAAGCACGCATGCTGATCTACAGCATCCGGCGCGTGTCCTCCGGGACACTAAGGACACCGTTCGGTAGCTGCAGATGAACCAGCCTCGTTTGCTGTGGCTCGACGTCGCTTTGCAATGCAGCCGTCCCTTGGGTTCGGCGCCGTCCGAAAGGCCTCTGTGAGGCTGCACCGCGGGCACCGAGTGAGTACAGGTCAGCTCGAACTTCGTGCGTAACGCACTTCTGTTTTGGCTGTCCACTTGTGATTCCGTGACATTGCCGGCCTTACGCCCGCCCATGGTGTCTTACTCGGCGATGATCATCGGTCACTCGCAGATCAAGAGTAGCGCCCAGGTCGTGGATCCCGCGTGTTAAAGAAGGACTATGGTTATGGTATCAGACAGTTCACAGACAAGAGAGCCTGGTTGCGTCAGTTTTATCACGCTGCACGGCTGTTCCGTCGGCACAATCGACAGCGGAGGCGGTTTAAACGGGTTGCCCAGCGTTCCCGCGGGCCCCGGTCGCCCCTGACCGATCTCTGTGCGGACAGCTAGCTCCGAGCCACAGCCGGGCGGGCGCCAGAAGAGAGGACTGTTCACGTGACGGGCTCTGACACTTTTCTACTCCAGTTTTTTTGTCGTCGGGTATTCTTCGGGACAGACAGCACTTTTGTCGGGTTGTTTGAAGTGCTGCAGTCTTCCGGATTTCCGTACGCGGTTTAGCTGCTGCTAGACCACCTTCGCGGGAACGTCGACTGGCGGAGCTTCCCCGTGAAAACGGAGGCGTTTTGCCGCCCACTCTCCCCTTTCACCTACTTGTGTATTCTCCTGTTGCTACCAGGGCTGTCCTCCCTACTGGACTAAGTGTCCCCAGACCGGACGACGTTGGCTGCCGGGGTTACTTCCCGCTATGCCGGTTTCGTCACCGTCCACTGTTGTTTTCATTAAAACCTGAAGCGCCCCCCCCAAGGACTCCGCGCGACAGTTTAGCTGTACCATCTCCAGCTGATTTGCATTTGTTCTGCCGTTTCGGTTTCGGGTTCTCCTTGCGACACCACATGGCTTGCGAGCTGGCGGTGCAATCTCATCGGCCGCGCCTGCAGTGCTCTTCGGGGGACAGGTTTTTTCAGCTTTTTCTTTTTTTCTTTCTCTCGAGTTGAGTGCGTGCGCAGCTGCCAGTCAGTGACCCTAAATGCAGACACCCGTCGCCTGGTGGTCGACATATCAGAATTGATCATGACCACACTCGGGAGGGAAATACCAAGATCCATTCTTTCAAAGCGCCGTCGCTTGTCTCGGAATTATGGCAGGGAAGAAGCTTAGCGTGGCGGCGTCGTCGGCGTCCGTTAAGACACTAAAGGGCACCGAGGTGGCTGCGTCCTCGGGATTCGAAGAAGTCGAGTTGGGCCCTCTGGACGACGGGGGCGTGACAGAGCCTGGCACCGTGTCGCGGCAGCGTTCGACCGTGCAGCAAAAGCTGACACAACGTTTCCTGGAAGAAGAGGAGGAATTCACTAGTCTGCTACGGCCTTCCGATCTTGGTATGCTGCTCCGTGTCGACAGGACTGAGCTTCGAACACGTTAGCCTGGGCACTTCAACACGTGCCCGAGCCCATTACTTACCGCCGGACAGCGAGCACGTAACTGAAAAAGTGGGAGGGAAAAGCTTACCTGTCCCAGTTTTTCTGCGGGAACCACTGGACTACAACGCAGAACCGGCCCATCTTGAGGACATGCCCCGTACAACAAGGAAAGGTGTTTGTACATAAGTCTTCCACCCCTAGTGCGATGGGAAAGGAGGTGTAGCCTCTTCTGTTTCGTGGGAAGCGGGAGCCAGAGTGCATTCGTCACGCTGATGTATGGAAGTCGAGCTGTTCGACCCCTCCGCGGCGGCTTGCAAGCTGGCAGAACGTTTCCCCACAGACTTCTCTAACCAGGCCATTTTCATGGTGTCTGGTTCTCCGTCAGTTGTGCTGATGCACCTGTCTGAGTGAGATGTCGATGCTATGTGAAGCCCAGGAGACGCGAAGTCGTAAGCGCTGGCGTATTGTACTTCTCTCTATGATGTTTACAGACATTGCCAAGGCGCATCTCATTAGCACGAGCTGCACAGATGAAGCCGGAGGGTGGATACCTCCCTTCTCCAAGCGTGCGACAGAAGAGATTGTATGTCTATCATCAGCAGCTACGGGGGGGGTATCGCCTAGTGCATATCAACGGCAATTAACGTAGTCTCGCCCCGTGAAGCGCTCCCTCACGCCATGGTGTGTTTTGCCGCGAACACGCAACAGGACATGATAGGCTTGACGCAGAGTCTGAGTTCCCTAGCTCCCCGTCTCGGGCACGGACCTAACTCTTTGGAAGATGATCCTGTCCTACAGCGTAGAGAGGCCGACCCGAGATGGCTTTCTGCTGGTTGAATCTCTCTCGACGCTTTGTGACATGCATGCACGCAGCGTCGCTTGGGTCCGGGAATACAGCTCTACTTCGATTTTCTCTGGCAACTCTTCTTCGTATTCCTCTTCATGGCGGTACTGTCCGTACCGCAACTGGTTGCAAACAGCGCTGGTACGTACAGCGGTCCTCCGTGTTGGAAGGACTCAGCGTCGAAAGAAGTGTTCCTGCCTCTGGCTGAGTGTGGTCTCACCTGCCGTGTGCTCTTAAGTCGCTAGGCTGCAGGTGAGGCAATTACAGGTTAGCACGCTTGGGAAGTTAGGCCGCAGTATGTGCTAGCTGGCGTCTTCTTGCCTGTTTGTCTGGACGATCTGCTTAGGTAGTTTATAGACTCGCCTATCCACGCAATTATAGCAGGGATGAGCACGCACCCAAGCCGACGAGAGAAAGCCAGATGGCGCGTAAATGTGCGTATAGGTCTCGCTACAGACGACTCTCTGCACCAATGACTCTTTTTCCTGATTGGATACTCGTGTAGGATGCCCTCACCTTTTTTTGTTTCACTTTCGGTGGTTAAAGTACTGGGACTTGGTCTACAATTTCGCATGCAGTGGCAGTTCATTGGAGCAGGCTGTTCTGGTTCTTTCTCTTTTGGAATACGAAGCTGATACATTTGCTTCGACAAAGACACCAGTATAAGCTAGTTTTTTCATGCAGACAGGTATATAGTAGGAATGCCGTGAACGTGTGGTGTGAGAAAAAAACTGGCAGAATCATCACCCCGAAGACGCGACCTCGCTCAAAAGTATCCGTCACACCTTGCTTCTTGATACCAGCTGCTTTCCAGACACCCACGGGTGCATGTCTTGAGGAACCTTGTGTTCTACTGATCTTATTGCGGCTTCATCTTGGATTGCATGCACTTCTGGCGGAATGTGGGTCGTCCTCCAGGACAGAAACTTCATGCTTCACCACGCGTAGGTCGACATCATACACTCCTCAGCGCCTCTGGGTCTATCTTCTCTCTCTTTAGGCAACATGATCGAAGGAAGTGGTGTCTTCGGATGGGAGAAAACGTTCTTAGGAAATTTAGGAACCAGGCCACTGGTCCTTTCAGAGGATCGCGCACAGAGGATGGAAGAGCTCCGTGCTCGGCCCGTGCGTCTCTACTGCGATTCGGAAGATTGTAATACTGGAATCCGGGACTGGACTACGGCATTCAGCGTTCTCGATGCGATAGGTGTACTGGTACGGCCCTGATCCTGACTGAGAGCAGCTATTGTGAAGACAACAAGCAGTAGACGGTGTCATCCTGTCGAGGTTTTGCGAGCAGTCGCGGGTACTCATAGGCTCGGTGGCAGAAGTCCGTGCACTGCACACAGTGCAAAATGTGCGCAGCTCATTCGTAACACTTTCTAGAAACTGGAAGAACTGGCTGCTGGAATATATACATTTCGGATGCCGTGTCGGTCGGGTGCGAATGCAAACGGAATCTAGGGCAGTTTGGAAGCAGCCTACCCGAGCAAGCGACCAGGCGAAGGAATGCGCCTCGCGATGTGGATAGTCTTCTTGTAGCGGTGGCACTCTCGTGAAGCAGGCCGGGGGTTCTCACTTAATGTATCTCAACAGATTAGGACTCTGACGTTCTGGTTGAATTTTTTCAACAGTCCGATTCTCTCTCGTCGGTCGGGTGCCACCACGCGCGTGCTTCTGCGCGGTCTATCTGTTGCTGCCGCGTCCAAGACAGTCTCTTGGTACATGGTGACTAGATCTGCGCGGACGAGGGGGCGTCGTCTTCCTGGCCGCTGAAGATCACTTCTCTAGTGCACTTCTTCTGCGCCTCTGCCGTATGCATGACAAACAGAGTGCATGATGTCCTGCGGTAGAGTCCACTTCTCCGCTTGCATAGTACGCAACCTGGAGAGGAGGACGAGGGGAGATGGTGCCGAGTGTCGGATCCCTTTCCTCCCGCCCCTGAAGGCAGAGAGAACCTCGGGCAGCGAGTCGTTGCCCTAGCCAGACTGCTCCCACAGTGGTGAAAAGGCGTTGACTCCGTCGTCCGGAGTCTCAGTTTCAGTTAGCGTCGGCCGAACCAACGGCCCTATTCTCCACCGCAGGGGTCGTGTTAGACGAATGCACTTTTCTGCGTTCCCCTATGCGTGTGCCCCTCCTTTAGGTCTTTCTGGGCTGGCTGTTGTATTTCAAGATAGTGCATGTGCCCCGCGTTCTTAAGGGCGAACCGACCGGAATCGAGCGGTTCAGTGTGGAAGTGAGCAGGCTGCCGAAGAAGCTAAATACAACGGAGTGAGACAAACACCCGAGACAAAAGACCGGCGACAACAAACGGCGGTCACAGGGGCCAAAATCTCTTCGAAACTCTTTCATGAGGAGTGGCCTTACCGCAAGGAAGAAAGCAGCACGTGTACTTCTTACGTGAGTAGGTGTACAGCGGTGGAAGGGCTAATATCTAGCGGAAGTTGGGCGCACCCGAGTTGCATGCCGACAGAACAGGATCGCCCAGTCTGCAGTGGGTGCGCGGTCTGTGAAGACAGCACACAGGTGGTGGCCTGGCGGAGTGACCACGTTGACAGCAACCAGAGGCCTAAACCAGACCATTTTCTTCGAAAACGCAGTTGGGTGTTGCCAGTGACAGGATAAACATGCTAGCGGCTTTCGCTATGGGCGGCATTCTGGCGCGTTTGCCTGTGCTTGGTTTTGGGGATTTCTCTCGGATTAGGTCTTCCACGTAGTTAGCTAGCTATCCACTCTGGTAACGACGTAGAAGTGCCGACGATCGACGAAGACTCTCACTTGGTACCTTCGTGCTGTTTCAGGCGCGGGTATGAGGAGGCGCTGGCTAGCCATTTTGGGAAGCTGGTCGCTGGCAAGTTACGAGACAGAGACAGTTCAGTCGAATCCTCACCCGGACAGCCTATAGAAGCTGAGGATCTTGCAAGCGCTGACCGGGTAACTGCGGAGAAGGGAGTGGCAGACGTGGCGGTTATATATGACCTCGGACAAAAAATGCGCTTGCTGCAAAAGACCGCAGCAACGGAGAAAGAACTCGCTTTGCTCGGCGCACGGAAACGGGAGGGCATGAAGGTCAGCGAGTCACGAGAAAAGAAAGTCCATCAGAAGCTTAAGCGTGACACGCAGCGACTGCGGGAATCTCTCCCGCCGCCCGATGAACGCGCTCCCGTTGTTGCCATGGTCACCTTTACCTCCACTCGTATCAGGGAGTTGATTTTGAGTAGGTGAGTGAGTCCTCAATATGCAAGACAGAGACACCGCAGCGGGCTCGCTTATCCCTACGGGACCTAGGCAGCGCTGCCAGGTGAGCGGAGCTCGCTTTCGTGTAGCAGACGGACGTGGTGGAACAGCCTGGAGTCGCAGTAGTAATGTGAACCTCTTGCCTTGCCTCACAATCTAGAGCCAGACATCAATCTGGTGGAGGACGCTCGTAGTTTAGCCAACCACTTTTGTGGGCCTGCGTAGTGAGCTGCCGATCCGGCCGACCAAGGCCGGGGATGCACATCACCGCAAGGGCAAAGCGAGAGTGTATTTCCGGGCGCGTCCTATGACTCGTTCCAAATTTGGTCACGCAGCTACGTTTGGTCCGGCCATTGGTTTTTGAAGTATTTCATGCCCAAGGAGCTCCGCTTCGGGAAGGCGAAGATTCGCCTGACAGACGTCCACAGTCCGGAGGACATACTCTACGAGAACTTGGACTTTCCTCGAAAACGACGAAGGCTCCGCACGGCGGTTCGTTGGTTGGTCAGCGTGCTGCTGATATTGGCTAGCGCTGTCGGTGAGCTATCGCTTTTGGATGCCACAGAATATGATGGTTAGGGCCAATATAGTAGCCTGCCGTTGGGTGGCTGCGGCGACGCCGTGACATTTTTGTAAGGGACTCCCTTGTTTGCGTGTCGGGGAACCGGTCTTAGATAGTGCCTACCCTCTTACGGAGACACCCGGAGACTATTTTCGCGTCAGGGTCTTCTTCATACTGTGTTGGTTTCATCAGCTGGTAGACCGGATCATGGAGGTCGCTTAGCGCACCCTCCATCAGATTCATTTCTTTCTTCGAGACTCAAAGTATCTTCCCTTGGATTCTTCCTACGAACAGTCAATCAGCGCAACCTCTCACACTTGACTTCTTGGCGTGGGACCTACAACGAAAAACGGGCGTGCGAAAGGGGGGGGACAAGGGAGTCAACTTTTTTCTCACATACGTGTGGCCTCGTGTTCCTGAAGGCACGGCAAGTTGTTACTCAGTCGGCCGTGCATATCCACAAGAGGCTATAGGCAGAATGACGCCGCACGCGGATGCTCACCACACTGGTGTTTGGTACTAGAAACAAAGCATTGCTCCTGCTGATACATTCAAGTGGTTGGAAGCCCCGTCATAATCTGCTCTGGTCCTGTTTGCGTATATGGGAACCCTAGTTGATAAAGAAACTGGAAGTTGCGCGCACACATGAGTTGTCTGCTTTTCGCGAGATGCGTCTTTTCTTTTTTTTCAATTGCCCTTGTCAGCGATCTTTCTTCTTCGCCGATTCGCTGCCCGAGAAACCTCGGGCGGCATGTGGCAGTTCACGCCAGCTTGGCAGCTCAGCTTTTCCCGTCCGGAGGGCTCGCAAGATTCTGAAGCGACGCTAACTGTATGCAACGTGGGCTTGTGCACGGAGAAAAGTTGCGCAGGTCGACTCAGTCCAACTGTCGGCACACCGCTTTTCAATGAAGCTTCTCCGATGACGTTTGAAACCTCTCCGCCAGCTACTCTGAACTGTCCGCCCCAAGAGGGAGCGCGATCGGTAGGCGAGCCGAATTGCTTTTCCGTACAAAGGCGGTGCACGCAGGATGTGCTGCGAAAATAGTTGGGACACTCACTTGTGCGTTCCCGTTCTGTGAAGCTTTTCGGTGTGCACGCTAAGCTTACGCTCTGAAAGCGAGGGACCCTGTAGGTCCCCCCTTAGCCAGGAAATAGTTGGGGAGGGGGGGCCGTAGGGATGCCGTGGACATCTGCGAACTGCAGTCTTGCAGTCTGCAAGCATTTCCCATTTGAAGGCTGTCTGCGTTTCCTCTTGTCACATGTGGCGATGCCTTTTGAAATTGCTGAACGAGGCGGAAGCTGTAATAGCTCCTGCTGCAGCACCTGTTGCGAACCCCTACTCCCTTGTTTCTGAACCTCTCCATTCTGGTTCCCAGGCAACTCTTCTCAGAGGTGACGGTGTTGCGCTGGCGTGGAGGTTCGATGGCTCGGTCACCGCTCACGCGTTCCAACTGAGTTACGCCGGTGAGAGCTGAACATCCGGTGGGATCGGTGAAAGTCTTGCATCGTAGGGACCGGGTAGCACGAGACTGATCGTGTTGATACCAGACGACATCGTAAATCCGAGCGTACTTCCGTTAGTCATGCGCCCGCTCTTACCCCCTTGTTCCTCCAATATGGCTTGGTCTCTACATCACTGTTCGGGAACACTCCCCGTGCGACGGAGCTCGCACCGGTACCCTGAGAGCACGGCGGCTCTAGACAGTGGGGGGGCCTCCAACAATCCGTGGTTGGGTTACGGCACCTTGGCTGAGGCAGAGAAAGAGCACGTGCTTGCACTTCTGTTCGGGCGACGCGCGTAGCGAAGTCCGCCTGGAGTTCAGGTCGAAGCAGGTGTGTCGACACAGGCTGGTACCGTTTGCAAAACCTCTTACGCACGGTCGGGATCGCAGCCGCCGTTTCGGGAGGAGTATAATCTTTGGGTATGTTGAGTACTCACCAGGAATCGCACATGACACTCTGTCTTCTTATTGCTGGGGTCATAGTCAGCAGGAGTCCTTTCGTGGCGCCTACAAGACAGTCTCCACAACGCAAGTAGTAGACGATAGCTGTTCTCCTGGTAGTAGATGATGGCTGTTCTCCTGACACAGCGGAGGCGACTTCCGAAGGTTCTTCTTCGCAGTTAGCGAGCTGTGGGCGACCGGGGCGCTGACTGACTTTTCGTAGCTGTCACGAGTGGGATGCAGTAGCGCGCCTGCGATCCACGGCGCCCTACAAAATGAGTGCGTGTTTCTCCGCTATGCGACCAGTTCAGGAGTAGAACTTGTATCTAAGTCCGATCGAACATGTGACCGCGTAGTGAGAGAAGAGTAAACATGAGGGCGTCTGTGGTCGGTGCGGTCCGCCTCCTGACAGCAAGCGCACTAGTCGTTGCCCAGGTCTCCTTCTGTCTGCCCCTTACCGCCGCGGGAAGCACTGCAGTTTGCACGCTAGTAGCGAGCAAGCAGTTGCAGCCGGGTCAGAATTTTGTCAGTCTGAGGTAAGCGGAAGTTCTGACTGCTGATGACGGTAGCGATCCCTCCTGTTCATCAGAGATAGCGACTGCGACGGAGACACAGCAATCCATATGTGCGTGGAAGTGCGGCTACTCTCTTTCTCTTCCTCACTTCAGTAGATCCGTGGGTCAGCCGAGCGACTGCCCTGCTGCTACGCCCGACTCCCCGCTAACCGAAGCAGCCGATCGGGCGCAGCGAGGCAACCAGGGACGATTCTCTTCTTTTCTTGAAGGATCTTGTTGTGTGGGTGCTTTTGATGCGTGTGACTCTCTGCAGCATCGAACAGCCGATTGCTTCTCCCGAGTGCGGAAACTGCTCTATCGGAAACCTGAACCCTAAAGAGTTCCTTGACTTCGTTACCCAGGTGCGGTTTCCGAGAACTAGACTCAAGAAGAGAGGCAAGACAGGCTCGCTGGGAGGTGCTACTCCAGCAACGCAGCCAAGCGTCTCTTGCCGGTCCCCGTGGATTCTGATGAGCCTGCTTGAAGGCGGCGCACAGGGAGAGCTAAAAGTCCTGACATCCGGCCGCTGCCGGTTCTCCTGTGTGGTTAGGAGGGGCCGACAGCATGCAGAGATGTTCTGGCTTTCGGTGGTGCTGTCGGTTCACACGACGTGATTGTGACAGGATTGTAAATTTACATATATATATATATATATATATGTATATATGCCTACATACTCTACTTCCATTGCGAAGCGTGCACTATCCTCGCTAAGAGCTCTAACCGGACACTCTTGAGCAGTGACTGTACGTCTTTCCGGTTTTTCGGTTCTCCGCCTGGCTTTTCCGTGTCTCGCGTTTCGTCCGCGTGCTGTGACACGGTATCGTCGCTATCTGCAAGGTGAGTGCAGCTGGTCGGTCGTTTTTTCGTCGTGAGTTTCTTGGTCTGTTTTCCATCTGTGATGATGCATCTGCAGTACTCAGCGCAAAGCCAGAACTCTCCTCACGCCGGATCGATTGACCCCTATCTCAACTGCTACTGCCAAGCCCGCCTCACCTCTCTGCGGACAGACAAGAACCTCCTCCATGCCTGCAGTCCTGTTCTTTACAAACACTATCTGGCCTACGTTTTGATGATCGTCAGTGAGTACTGTCACGCGTTTGCAGACGGGCGTGAAACTGTATTGATTGTGCTCGTCCTCACCGCGACAGTCGTGGTCGCATGTCCTCCGCAGTATCTGTTGGGCTCTGGCACGAGGTCATCGTCGAAGATCCACCCTAGCTCTCTGTCCGTACTATCATGAACGGGGCTGACAGTACGTCTAGGCGGGGTGAAGCCTTTACAGTGCATGGCCTGTAGCAAGACGGGTTCGCCTATTACCCCGGCGCACTTGGGTAGCCGGCAAGCCATTGTTGGTTCTTAGGTTGACTGCCATACGAAAACTCGGTAGCACACAAAATTCATCGCAGCCTCGGGGTTCGTTTGCTTTCACAGGTGCAATGGTGGTGGCAGCGACCAACATCGTGTTGAAGTTCACCCTTCGCATGCTGGTGTAAGCCTAACACGCACTGGACCGGCAACTCGCGAATTTCCTGTTCCAACTGCACAGACCCTAAACGTGAAGAAGTACAGCCTCCTTTGTTGTAGCCACGGATTCGTTTTGTTCCGCATGTGCCGTTGCCGCGGCGGTGACCAGCATCATGAGGCAGTTTAGGGCACAAGTGGTGGGACGCGCACTCCCGGCGCTGTTATGGACATGTGTTCGCTGCCGTCCCTGTGGGTCGCGCGTTTGGAGTGCCTAGCGAAGCTTTCGAGTCTCTCTGCTGGATGGGACATCATGCCGCACCGCCCTTGTCTAGGGGACTGTTACTCGACTCTTTCGTGTGGTGACCGTGTTCTTTGCTCTAACAGCTCAGGTACAATGAGCAGCCGAATTCTCGCTCACTTGCCCCTACGCATGGTTTGTTTGCGATTCTGTTTGTGACTTCTCTTGGACGCGCGTTCCCAGGTCATGGTCGCGGCCTACGTCTGTCTCTTCCCAGCTCACAGCGACACTTATCTGGGTGAGCATTAGACAGGTCCGGAAAGGAAAGATGCTGAAAGCCTTTCGCGGACAGAACACCGGGTGGCGGTCGCAGCGTGCTGCATTGCGTTTTCTGTCACGATCGGGAAAGCTACGGCAAAATCTAGTCGTTCGCACTGTGGTCAATGACTAGTACTGAGTGTTCTCTAGTTGACCTACTTCATTCAGTCGGGCAAGTGAAGCAGGACTTTGGGGTACCTCTTTTGTCTGCTAATCCTGTGCAGATCTTCGTGGCTACAGCGATCAATACTGGGCTATTGAACTGGCTGCTCCAGGTTCGAATGTGGGGTCGAGGAGCGTGGATGCTTGGCACGCTTGATGTCGTGGTAGGTGTTGGGATAAAGAGTCACGTAACCTGGAACTTTCTCGGGCTTGGCCACAGCAACTGTAGGCGTAGTTATAATGATCACCTGCGCGTCCTGTGCTGCAAACGAGCTATTTACTAGTCGTGTACTTCACTGCTCGTGCCTGCGTCCGCGTTCAGGCGGGGTGTTGTGCTTTAGGCGTGTGCAAGTGTGGTTGGCATGCGCGATATTCAAATAGAGGCGGCATAGACCCTCTCTTACTGTTTCTTTTCTTGCATGAAAGGTACCAGTCTCTGTCTTCGGTCCCGACAGGAGGGTGACTGGAGGGCGCCCTCCACTGAGGCTTAGCAAGACGAGCGATAGTCTAGAAAGGCAAGTGACAGCGGTGCTGGGCCGGGAGTGTCGGAGCCGGAATTTTGTATATTGCCGTGACAATATGGAATTTCGGTTTTTTACGTGCTGGGTTTCCCATCTATAAGAGTTGGTTATGGCGTGCGCGGGTGTGGCCTTGCTGCAAGTAACGCTCTCCGGGGCTTCTACCATATCCACAAGGGGAAGGGAGCAGGCTACCGAGCCTGTCGCGTGTTGCATGGTGAACGTAGACAGGGCGTGGGCCGAAGTTAGTGTCCTGGTTCACGTTATGTGCTTAAACACTGCAGGGCAAGTTCACGGACTTTAGCTTTGACTGGTATCTCGACGTCGGCTCCGCCTTGGTCATCAACGCTCTGGTACTGTGCTTCAGTCCATTCGTGATCCAGGTGAGAAGGCTGAGGCAGGTGAGGTCCCTACGTGCTGCCAAGTGCTTGCGTCCCCGCACGACGGCCTGGAGTTGTGGGCGTCCAGTATGCATAGCGACGGCCTGGAGGGTTGGGCGTCCAGTATACATAGTCAAGAAATGGATGTCCACCCTTCGGGGTAGCCCGGTATAGCATTTCGTCAATACGAGTGGGTGAGGTGTAGCTGTTCGCTTGCCCTCATAGAATGTACACGACGCTGTGTCATATTCGCAGGACGTGTTGCTGGCCCCCCTCACCTGCTTAAAACGTTGGTGGCTCAGAAAGAAACGCCCTGTCCAGCTTGATCTGAACACGCTCTACACAAACATCGAGTTTGGGACTGAGACCCGTTACGCGCACATCCTCACGCTGACCTTCGTCTGTCTTGCCTATAGCTCCGGTGAGCACTCCAAGCACAAGTGTTCCAGCGCAGAAATGAACGTACTGACACAAGAGATTCACGGGGTAACGCCGGCAGTCACCCCTACAGCAGTGGTGATTACTTCTTGAATGGATGATTTTCAGCGTGCCCCGTCCGTGCGCATGTGGACCGATGCCGTAAATCCAACTATTCACCTACACTGTGTCTAGCTCTACACCGCTCAATTTCACCGGCATCCCGCAAGAGGGCACTGTACATGAAAACGAAAGCAGCCAACCTGAGAGTTTGTTAACACTCTAGAATCCGGCTGTTTGGGCAGCAGCACAACCACGGCTGACCACCGTCAACAGATTTCTGTCGGGCGGCAGCCATAGGGCGCACACCTTACGACGTTCTTCCAGGAGAGCAGCAGACGCACCGAGCCTTTCGGCAGGAAAGGCTATGCGTAGGAGAGGCACATCCTTTCGGTGTGGACGAATCTGGATCTTGCCGTTGCCCGCTGCGACGGGGCAGAAGGAGTTTTGCGTAGGTTTCAGAATCCCATCCCAACGCCGACGGCATAGCTTAGATCAGTACTGTTTTATATACGGGCTTGGAGAGCTGACAGTCTGTCCGGTGAAGTAGCACTCGGCCTATCGGCAAGGCTACAACCTGTTGAAGTGTGGCCCCCTTCAAGTGACTTATTACCTCGACTCCGTGTCGGAGGGCCCGTTTTCCGTAAAGTCTCGCTCCGCTTTCCTGTGATCTGGTTGACAGGGTTGCCTGTGCTGCTCCTCGTGGCGGCGTTGGGTACAATGGTGCTCTATCTCTGCAGCCGTATCGCGCTCTTCCGAACGGTTAGGCGGCCCCTACCGTTTTCTAGTGCTATGAACGACGCGGTACTTGCCCTGTTGCCCAATGCCTGCGTTCTGCACGCGCTGTGAGTCTCAGGAACACCCGGTTATCGATTGAGGCGGTCTGTGTATAACCGTAGTCCGCAAGGCTTACGGCTTGCTGCTTCTTTTTGAGATCGTTTACGGATAGGGGCCGCGACGTCAGACAGCTGCGCTGCCCGTCCTGGAACATAGTTTCCAGCTAAAAAGACAGAAGTGCAAGAAAAGGAAGCGCGCGGAGATTCGACGTCAACGCGGAAAAAAAAGAGAATAGAAGGAAGACCCAGTAGGAGCTGAAGTGGCGGCGTTTACCTCCGTGTGCGGAGCACGGAGGCTGTCTGTTATCACACCTCTGCCACATGTCCCCGTCCCGTGTTGCCACACACCGCAAGCATAAGTGCCCCGACTCTTCGCTGGTTCCGGCTTGCCAGACAGGTGGACGCGTATAAGCTGATGCTATGTAGCTATGCTGTTATAGCACAGACGCTGGCCACGTCTGCTGTTTGTGTGCCTGCCAACCGCCTGCTGCACCCTCGCGGCTACCAAAGGCTGTTCAGGTGTATCAGTGCACCAGCGCTTTCGCAGATTTACTAAGCTTTGGTTAATCTATACGGGCTGTTAACTCCTGCCCCACTGTTTCATCGCTCGTGGTAGTTGGACGAAGGCATTGACTTCTTTGTGGTGTCTCATTTCCGCAGAGCAGGGTTTTTCATGCTCGGCCAGCCACTGGTGAGTCGGGAACCTGGAGGCGTCCCATCAGCGGTTGAGAAAAACCTATCTTCACTGTCCTGTTAGTCATTCACTCGTAGCGTTCGAACCTTGCATGCATCAGTGCGACCAGAAACGCGCCTCTGTAAGGAGCGACAAGATGAGTGTCTGTGGAGCCCCTCCGCAGGTTTCTCCTGGTTACATTCTTTTCGACACGCAGCCTTCTCTCTGGCACAAATGGGTTGAGACGATGCTGCTTGATCCGCTCGAAGATGAAGGGATGCTCAACGGAAACCTGACTCTGCCGTTGCGACTCAGGGCGTGCAGCTCAACAGCAATTCTTCAGTAAGCTAACACAGACCGTTGCCCCGTGCGAATGCAGCGTTAGGCAGCCCCGTAGTCGTTTTGTGCGGTGGGGGGCGGCAACCGAACTCGGGCAGACTTCTGCTTCACTCCCTCAGTGGCATGGTCTCTACCAGCTCCCTGTCCTGACCGGGACTGCCCAATCGCTTCGCAACGGAGCTCGTCCTCGAAATCACACCAGACATCGCTCAGTTACTTGTTAAGTGTTCCTACAAGTCGCGTGGTTTTTTTTGGGGGACGACCGGCACGACTGTGTGGCAGTTGTGCCGGTCGTCTGCTAGCAGGCGCGTCATGTTGCCGCTCTACCTTATCAGTTCTCTCCAACTGTGTATTGGTGCAGGCTGCTGATCCTCGTCGGTTCCGGCGCTCTTCTAGTCCTCTCTTTCCTGCGAGTACGTACGCTCTTTAGCGCTGTCCGTTTCTGCACGGTCGGCGCTGTTGTTTATCGTGCTGCTGTTTAAAACTCGTTTCTAGCGCTGGACGTTTCCGCGCATTGAAGCACATCAGCCACGTCAGCAGAGCAGTGAAGCCAGCCGACTGCTAGATTGCGTTGCGCAGTTGCATGCCCGCATAGCGGTGATTGGAGCGAACACCCATATACGAAAATAGGTCGTCGTCCGCAGCTTCAGAGAGTTTATTGCGTCTGGTGGTTTGTCACGGCTTCTTCTGGTGCCGCCGGCTGTACTTCCGGAGATGTTGCGGCGGCGATCGAGCTCAGACGCAGACACAGCCCTCAGTAGCTGTCCTTGTCTGTCCCGTTCATCCGACTACGGTATATGTTGCGTTGTGCGGTGCGGCAGGTAATTTATCGCGGCCTTTTTTCTGCAGTAAGTGATCTTGAAAGTCATTCGGACACAACCCACAATCTAAGAGACTGGACCAGGAATCACAGCACGTACAATCTAATACCAACATGAGCGCGTATACACTTGCAAAGCAGCAGGGTTGTCTAAACTGAGAGGAAAAATCTTGATCGGATAGGCTGGGCACTCGTTGGCTCGTTACGTCTACAGACGACCGGCTGTGCAGGAATCCCGGCGATACAGCATGCATTCTGTCTTTTTTTCAGCGTGACGGACTGTGCAGTGCGGGAAAATAGGGAATCTGAAATCCTATTTAGCGGGTGCCTCAATAGGTACACAGGGGCTTTCTCGTTGCCAGTGCTTCGCACAGACATTCATCTCCCGAACCGTACACCCTAGAGTCACAAGGTGAAGCTCCTTCACCTCGCGAAGGACCCCAGTGAGGGCCGGTGTTCGGGTGCGTGTGTGTATGCCGCAGGAGAAAGATGGAGTGTAAGCCGACCTGGAATGCGCGCTTCTTCGCCGGACATTGTGGTAGTGGAGCGACCGTGTGGCACAACCGGGAACGGGTATTTCTGACTCAGAGTCTGCCAAGCAAACTGGCTTCAGCTGTCCCTTTGACACTGCAGTTGCCGGCTCCCCCTGCTGACATCGATGTTGAGGATTAGCCTGCCAACTTCGTGTTCTCTCTCGTGAAAGTATTTCAGTCTCGCGACTGTCTTCAGACAGTACTTCTCCGACCGCCAGCCCGTGAATGAAAGCAAGGCTTTGATGAATGGGCTGACAAAGAAGGTGCAAAGCTGGCCACCAGGACGAGCTTGCTGTACGAGAGGTGGCATCCTTAGATACCCGAGTAAACGTACGGGGCGCGGGCGCACAAACAGATTACGATGACCCATGTGTTCTGGAGGGTTGGACTGTGACCTGAGCTATGAAGCGGCTCACAGAGTTGGATGGCAAGTCTTGCGGCGGATGTGTGCTTTTAGGAAGCAGCTGGGGTCGACGGACAATGTGCAAGCAGCTCTCGTAGATCGCCACGGTGGCCCGGTATCGTACAGAATGATCGACGTTTCTCGCTATCACGAAGCATCACTGGTAAAGAACTGTTTCAGATCAGGAAACCGTGTGCCGGGCTGTCAGCAGTTACGGCGTGCCGCGCCCATGCACGCCGCTGATATCCTCGGTCCCGCCACAGAACAACAGGTTTTGTCTGCCTCTGTCTCCACGGTATGTTGTCGGAGTTGGTTTTGTACACTGCTGTAAGGTCGATGTCAGCTGCAGTCTTGCGGGTGCTCAGGCAGAGAGCTCTCGGACAGATCTGCGCTAAAGCTGCATGCAAAAAGGCGCGTCACCCATGGAGGCGCATGTAACAGAAGGGAGGAGATGTCTTGTGTCACTGGGTGGACGGATGTCGCCACTATGTCATGAGAGCGTATCCTGTATGCTCTTTCAGTATGCAGAGATTGCAGGGCGACTTGTCGACTGATGAAGCCACCGCGCAGTTAGGAGTTCGGTCTGTGCTTCAGTCGTGACCATGGCGGTGCCGAGCGACCAGTGTTTGTTAACACTTCCAGTCGGCCTGTGTCTAGCCCCAGTGTTCTGAATCACGGCCTCTTACGCCCGAGCAGCGGTGTTCTTTCTGTTTGTTCTGATTTCAAGGTACTTCGATCTCTTTTCAAAGACGAGGACTTGGCGTGACTGTCGGAGAGAGATATGCAATTGCAGAGCATCATCTGCAGCAAGACTCCGGGAAGAACGAGCCACTGCGACTACGAGAAAAGTGCAGCCTTTTGCCTGGGAGCAGGCGCTGGCCACCACGATGGAGATGCAGGCAACGAACAGTGCGACACTTGGCGGTCCAGCTGCCCACCACTGAGACATGTGCACATATCAATTCAGGCAACCACAGTCAGCGGAGAGCTGCTGCACGGAGAGAGCGAATTCATCTGCGTTGGCTCGTTGCTTGTCCCCGACCGCATCAGCAACCTGAATGCCGGACGGATGCTTTTGAGCGGGGCCTGCACACCAGGTGCAGGTCCAGTGTAGTGCGATACTTTCAGGCCGCTCGCAACAGACAAGCATTTCGTGGCGACGGCCAGTCTGGCAATGGGAATTCTTGTCCATGAGATTTTTTTTCTGGGGTGTCCACTTGCCCCCCAGCACACACCCGTTCCAGAAGGTGTCGTGGACATTGTACGAGGCGAAGCAAGAGAAGCTTCTTAGTTTTGTCTTTGTCTGGCCACGAGGACCCTGCTTCCGCTCAGTGGTCCTTTAGTAGCACGAGCAGCTTCAGTGACTTTCGTGAAAAAGTCGCGCTCGGAGGCCCCAGGATGTACTTTTGCCGCGGGGCCAACTCGGCCTTCTATGTGCTTGCAACGGCTTCTGTGGTACTGCCACGGCACGGTTTTTTTCCCGCTCATATTTTTCATAGGACAGGACGAAAACAAACCTTCGCGCTTCATCTCGTTCTCTTAGGGTCAACAAAACGGAAATGTAGCCAGCTCGCCGGCTGTCTGGACCGTGTCAAAAACGACCGGCCCCACCGCGTACTCCTCAGTCAAGTGGCGCGAACCAACGATGCGACCCACAAAAGATAGCTTTCCATTGCTGGTGGACTGCGAGAACAGCGACCTAAAGAGTCTGGAGTGCTGCCCCGGCGGCACTATCTTCGGAGAGACACACCCGAACGACGTACACACCCGGATGATGTTACCTTGGGGGCCGTCCGAGTTAGAAACTTCTCAGCGCGGCGTGCTAACAAGCCATAGAAATAAGAGACAGGTCCCTCTGTCTCTTCTTCCGGAGACAGCAACGGACAACGCGCCATCGCAGCTGGAAAGGAAAAGATCGCCCGGCAGCCGTCAGCTCAGATCTCGAGACGCCGCTTCTACATCTCGCTACGAGTGCTGCTTTGTGGGCTGCGGCAGCTCGATGGTACAGCCAGTGATTTGAGAGTCACAGAGCGCCCGAAACGCCGGAACCAGTTTCTTTAGCAATCAAAAAGAAAAAAAAAGATACACGCATGCGGACTTGCGCCAGTGAGGAGTTAGGGGCCAACAAGTTCTCGCGAACAGCGTTTCCCTTTACGCTTATCCGACTGCCCAATGTCAACTGCTACGCCCGTGCGGTCTCCGAACACCCACCGACATCAGTCTCAATGCAAGACCGGGCCTATCAAACTTGCGGCGCTTTCCACTGTACGGCCGCATGCGGGCGACCATCGCCACAAAGAAGCCGGCTTCTTTGTAGCGGCCCGCTAGACAAGCGACAAAGTGTCTTTTTGTAACCTCCCGCGTGCCTTTCTCTCGGCACCTTTTCCCCGCTTGTGTGCTATCAGCTCCGCCATCCTCCGTCTCTTCGAAAGGCGTTTACGCAGCTGCTGGCGCCGTCGCTTCTCTGCGTGTCGTTGTGGCTGAAGCACAGCCTGCTGATGTTGACCGGCTTTACGCTCTGAACGTCTGCTCAGCACCTTGCTCCGAACTTCGCCAAGAAGACGCAACCAACCAGCATCACGGCCGGCTTCACGCATACGTCTCTGCAGCTCGTTCAACACGAAAGTACCTGCGAGGGACACTTCAATTTGCTGGTCCCGTGGAGCGAGCTGCTGAAGCTGGGCCCATTGCTGGACGTCGCCTGGCGCACCGGCGACGTGACCGGCTTCGCCTGCAGTCTCGCTGCTTTGCTGACTCTGCAACAACTCCAGAAGGATCCGGCCACTTCCGTGGTAGTCCTCGCTTGCGCGCACTCCCAGTACCGTTGAGCAGCGGTACGCAGCCTCGACAACGAACAGCAAAACAGCTTGAAGCAGTCTCTCGGCATCAGGCTCTGCCCGTGCATGTCTTTGCTTACACTGCGCTTCATCACAACTGCTAGAGAGCTCCTGCCCGTCGTCTTCTCGCGGGTGCGGCACACTCAACGGCAGAAGTTGTACCAGGTGGTGGAGAACCACAAGTATCGCGCCAGCCCGGGTGACGGACGTACACAGAGCTGCGGTGACTGATACACCACAGGCGTCTGCCTCATTTGGCATTCGCGGGCTGCACCTGTATCCCTTAGCACCCAAAGTACCCAAATGCCTACGAAGCCAGAAATTCAGCCTGCGAGCCAGGAAAACGACAGGGTGACTGTTGACGTCCTCGCAGTTGTATGCAGCCCCAGACAGCTCCCCTGGGAAGCCGTTGTTGGCACAGCCGTTCAAGGATGGATCAGACCCATCCTCCGGGCCAATGCAGGCGCCGCTTTCTCCGCCCGTCTCAGCGAGGTTGTTCTGAGAACAGTTTCCGGAGTCCGCTCCTTTTTCAGAGCGTAGCCGAGATCTGTTCCCATCTGCGATACTACTGTCGGACACGGCGGTCCGCGAACAAACTGTCTCCGCCCCGTGGAGGGTGAACGGAGTCAAAGATGATGCAAGAGAGGCCGCCCGGTCTTCAAATGCAAGAACGTCTCGAGTCAAATCGTTAGCTTCTGAGAAGCGGCGCTGACTCGTCTCTGTTTCTAGCTCGGTAGTGTTATTCTTCAGAAGTACTTCCAGCGTCAGAACATCCGACTGGGCAAAACCGTCATCGGGGCCACCTTCGTCACTGGTACGGTCATCGGTGTCGCTGTCTTCGTCGCCCTGGTTGTCGTCCGGGATCACAGTTACATCACTGTCTCGCGTCTTGTCCGAACTCTGTTGCGGCTCACTCCCTTTTGCGTTCTTTCGGCGGTTCACCCCTAGGTCTCCAACTTCATCTCGGGTGTTCTCACTGTCGTCTGTTTTAGTACCGCCTTCGCTTCCGGTGTGTTCCTGATCTCGCTCGCTGCAGTGAGCGCTGCCGTGAGCGGGATTGGACACTCTAGGTCGCTTCCCTCCGCAGTCCACGGCTCTCCCGCCAGCGAGGTGGCTGTTTCCCTGTCCCTCACCACTCTCCATGATAGCATCGATTTCCTTCCGCGCCTCGAGAAGGCCGAGTTCGTTATCTAGATTGTCTTCACCAGCACTGTGATCCGCCTTCCCCCCAACCGCTTTACTATCGCGGCCCTCTCTACTCTTCGTGTACTTGCCAAGACTGCAGAAATGATCAAAGTGCCTTTCTAGTCTTTTCCGTTTTCTCTTACGCGTATCAGCTGTTGTTACCTGGCAATCCGGACTGCTGCCATGATCTTCCTGCTCCTTGCCAGTGGCACTGATCCAGCTGTCTCTTGGTGGCACATAAACAAGCTCCGGTCTCGCCAGTGAAAGTCTCAACAGAGGGACAATCAGCCCAAGAGCAGATATGGTAGCCGCTGGATTCTTCTCGAGAAAAGTGTCTACTCCGAAAGGCGCCAAAGCGCTCAAAGCAAGATCTGCTCCCGGACTCAAGTTACGCTTCTCCCTCATTATCGGACCCGCGGTTCTTCCGATCCCAGTATTGTGCTCAGCCGACATGCCCCCCGGCTTGCCGCTAGTTTCGTGACCAGGCCGCACTTCAGACGCGGACGTCTGTTGTGTCACGCCCGGCGTAGCGTCAGGCCTGTTGGCGAAAAACACCCGCTTGCTGAGATACAGTAAGCAGGGGACCGCGGGGCGATAAGCCGACTTTGGTTTCCGTGCTATGTATCTACCAACACAGCGGAGAGAAATAGCTCGAACCCAGGGATGCTCATGCCTAAGCCCCGAAGCCGCCGCCTCAAACCACAAGCGCGCCAGTGCCGCGCCTACCAGAGCAATTGCCGGCTCCCCGCCCTCAGCCACCGGTTCCCCGTTTTCCTTACTTCTCTGTTTCCCATCACTGAGACTTGGTCTCGCCCCCGTGTCTTCCAAAGTACTCAACCGACAGTCTCCCATGTTCCCCTGGTCGTTTCTAGAGGCCAACGATAACGTACTCTTCAGGCTCCGTCCCATCGCTGGTAGCTCCCTCCCATCACTGTTGGAGAAGCAACACTCCCGCAGGAATGCAGCTGCACTCAGTCCATCGATGCTGTCGGTGGTCCCAAGTGACCCACCTGAGCTCCTTGCTGTTACTACCGCTTTCGCCAGAAGAGAGTCAAGGACTGATGGGTGGACATGAACAAGGATATTCTCGAAAATCTGCAAAGCTTTGAATGAGATCCGCCAGTCGGTTGGCTCACACAGCCACCCACCAGCGTTGTCTCTACCTTCCCGGTTGCAAGAGAGGGTAAGTATCTGAACAAGGAGTGGGAGCAGACGGGGCAACAGGCTGGGAAGCCTAAAGGCCTGTGTGTCCTGGAAGATCAAAAGAAACTCCTGCAACGCCAGGAGCTTCGCCACGGTCGGCTGTAGCAAAACCCTAGGCCACACAGGACAACCGCAAGAAGAAACTGCCAGATGAGCTTACTATCATTCAGTAAAAAGACCAGGCATTAGTACTTCATACCCACGCACTTCCCAACCGGGAAATGTTTTCTGCGACTATCCCTAGACGCCAGCTAGCTTGCAAACACGCCGTCGTGTTGGATGCGCTGACAAGGAGGAGTGTGCTAAACATCAGCTCCTTGGAAGAGCCTGCCACACCGAGAGATAAATGACACCTTCCCTCCAGCCGGGTGCCCGCTTGGGACACGGACAAGAGGTTGACCGTGAAACACACTCAACAGTTGCGGCTCCGGAGCCTTCCCGCCTCGAGAACACGAGCAACGGGCTGGAACAAGACGGGTGAGTTCAAAAACACAGATATTCTTTCCCTTTTATGAAAATTCAACACGACACCCTGGAATACTCCTTGTGTGAACTGAGATTTCTGCAGTCGATCCACTTGGGTTGCCGAAAAGGTAACGAACACACGTATATACCTTATATACAACCGTCTGACCGTTCTCTGGCATTTTTGGGCGCCGCTCTGCCACGGAATAGAACTACGAGATCATCTCCTGCGTGTCCGCTTTACACGCAGGAGATGATGTGGCGATTCTTTTTCTGCCGCGGGTCATGAAACCTTCATTTTTCTCCAGCCGTTTGCATACCTGACTGCAGTCTGAAGAAACTGGGTGGCGGAGTGACCCGAGTCCTTCGCATCTTCCGCAATGTGAATCACCGTAACTAACAGCATGCGTAGCATTTCATGAGCCGTTCTGTCTTCCTCGAGCACGAGGCGGCAACAGAGTGAGAGGAGTAGCACCTCACCGTACCGCTCCAAGATCAGCTTAGAGGGAAACCGAACCTGACAAGGCAAGCGCGCAGCACATTAGCCGCAGCGCTATAACATCACTTGGTCGCCTTCGACTGAAACATCGTCTCCGGGTGTAACAGTGAGGCGAGGCTCACCCCAACGCAAACGCCGTGGTGGGGAGAAAGTGATACTCAGTAGGACGCCTGCCGAGGAAGCAATCGTGCTCTGCTTGCTCCAGCTGAACGGCCAGTGACAGCGCACTTCAAATTCAATGTCAGAACACTGAACTTTCCGGCTTCGTGGAGATACTTCTTACAAGAATCTCACAGTCGAATCCTGAGTAGCTCGCGAAGGGCTGACTGTTCCCTGGCAAGCATCACTTCGCCAGAGAGACTACGTGCTCCCCGACTGGTCCTACGGCCGGCGTCCGGCCTCGCGCTCACCGCCACGTCTGATTGACCGTCCACTTGTTGGGTGGTGTGGCGTGCTTTTACTCTGCGCTCGAACCACATACTCTTCTGTACTCTTAGCACTATGTTGCAGCTTCAACTCTTGCTGGTGTCGCCAGTGGCGGACGTACGAGAACTTTGTGGACGCAGTTCAAAACGGCTCGTCGACCTTCTGCCGTGGGGTATTCCATGTTTCTAAGCAGGAAGAGTACACGACGCTGCTGGATCTTTTCAGTCATGGGAAAGTTCAGCAAAAAGTGGACGTAAACATCCGCACAGACTGCTGCCAGTCGCCGACTTTCGTTGTCCTCTCCGGCTTCCTGGATCATCAGGCGCGCAATAGTATTGACGCCTTTGTAGACCTCGTGCAGCAGCGAGCAGTCTGCCAAGCTGCCTTTCTCTTTTTTCTTCTTTACTCCGTTTTGCTGACTTGACTTCTTGGGCTGACCGATTACTGCAGCTGCGGCGGCTTCCCGGTAGTGAGGTAGCACAACACCTTTGAAAAGCATTAGGCCACAAAGTCGGAGACGGTGATCTTCCAAAGCATGCAGAACTTGCGCCAACAGAGCCTCCTTGAAATTTTCCCTTCGCGTCTCGTTGGCAGGTGTCTTAGACTCAAAAGCTAGCTCATGAGTCTTGAGAATCTGCAACTGAGCTTCGGACAACACCAGCTGGCCCCCGCAGCTGTCCCCGTTATCGGCCAACGAGTTTCCACCCGGAGCACCAGCAGTTGTAACGACGGTCTCGCTATTCACTTGGTATCTCTCCACCTCCTCGTGTACAGCGCCTAAAGAGGCAGCTGCAGACGTTTCTTCGGCAACCGCAGATCGAGGGGCTGCTGGCACTTGCCGCGCTTCTGGCTCACTGCGTACCGATGATAGACTGAACTCAGTCTTCCTCTGTGACTCTGCTTGTTCGATAAAGTGCTGCAAGAGCAGCTCTCGGTGTGAGAATGGCACGCGGCCATGTAGTGCGGTGTCCATCCAAGTGGAGGCCTGTGGGCGCAACAGAACCATCGCCAGGAGTCGAGTACAGGACGGAAGGAGTTGCTGCTGTGTGATACTGTTTCCCGTCCCGGCGCTCTGGAACACTCTAAGAGCCACAAAAGCAATGATGGCACCTCTCCGGTCCAGCTCCGAAAGCTGCAGGGGAATTAGCAGCAATAGACACCGCGCAGCCCACGAAACAAGTTCGTTGTTACTGCTACCGAAGCAGACCAGCAGGTTGGGCACCGTTCTTTCCAGGTCATCCACGAGCCACTGGTGCTCTTCCTCCTTCCGGCTTTCCTTCCTCTTGGCATCAATCGTTCCGGGCGAAGAGAGAGGAACCGGTGTCACCACTTTTCGCTGTGCACGGCCACTAAGGAAGACCTGCGGGTTAATAACAGGTAGGTTCGACCGGCGCCGCTGACGCTGCAGACCCTCAGTCGCTGTGCAGTCTTCAAACGTCGACTGCAGTTTTGATTCGGCCTTGTGCTTCCTCAGCGCAAACTGCAGGAGTCGAAGCCCAAGGTATCCCAGCGCGGCTGCCCGCGCAGAAGAATCAAATCCTACTGTAGAGCGGCTGACTGCACGCTTAGTTAACGCTTGGTCCAGTGAGCATCCAGTCGCTGCTCCTGGCTGAGTAACCATAGTGCGGTGTTTGCGTGTTGCTGCAGCCGCACGAAGTGCCTCAATTCGAAATCGATCAGCAGTTTCCAGAGCCTCGGGGACGCTGCGTGGAACCTGCCATTCAACAGAGTCATCGTCTTGCCCACCACGGTGCAGCGCGCTGCCGTCCTCGTCACTGTCGTCTGTAGACGAAGCCTTGCTGCCCCCTAAGACAGGAGCTCCGTTGCGAGAAGTGCCTCCTCCCTTCTGAATGCAAACACCCGAGACGCTGAGTAGAGATCGGAAGAACGCCATGTCATCGCGAAAAAGACGGGCTCTCCGAGCTGTAGGACTCTCACGCCTTAGTTCTGTCGCTTCTGACTGCGACCCTTGTCCACCACATGAGCCCACCACTGCTAGCCGCCCACCACTTTGTACCGCTGGTGCGCCTGAAGCAGAACCTCCTGGTAAGTGAGCGACGCAGTGATCTTTGCGTTTCCTGCTGGTCTTCCCGGAGTATTTGATGCGAGGAAGAGTAGACTGAAAACGAAGCTGCTGCTCGATGAGGGACAGCTCCAGTGCCTCCTTAGACCGTCCGGCGCGCTGGAGCTGAAGAGGATGCAAAAGTTGGACCTGGAGCGCAGCTACCGCTGCAGTAAGGAAGCGCCGCGAAAGCAGTACATGAAAACGTGCGTCCAGTCCGGGATTTCTGCTCACCCCTTTGCTGAAATAGAGAAAAAGTTCCTTGACGCGTTCAAAGTAAGCAGGGGAAAAACTCGCCGATACACAGTACCCTTGTCTGATTGCGACTAACGGGTTCAACGAGCTACCGACGCCGCCCAGCAAGGAGTATAAAAACGGAATGATACAAGATAGGCAAGATGATGAAGAGACTATGGACCCAAGCAAGGACATCATCGAGGGCCCCTTCAGGTGACGAGCTTCGTCAATCTTTGAGTGCTGGCGGGTCGATGATCGGTCTTCAAATGGCCGATCAGGGTCGGACACACGATTCAGTTCCTGAAGAAAGGCAACGGACAGCAGACTACCGAAGGGTGTAGTTGGTTCATAGAAAGGTGAATGAAAACTGGCGCGACACTCCGACACCATTCTCTAACTCCGGGCACAGCGATAGCACCACCGCAACGCTTCTGAAAACATGCACCTGACGCGGCCAATAGAGTGTCGACCGCGCGGAAATGAATAAGCTGTCTGTGTGTCTGGTTGCATCACGGCTCCTCTGCGGCCGGTCCGGCTGATCGCAAGTGTTGCTCGACCGAAAAAGACTAACCTAGTACTATCCGGACGCCGAAGAATGGCTGCCTGACTGGTCAGATGATGGTGCATTTGATTTGTTACAGACGACAAAAAAAATACTGTCTCTTAGCAATGCACTATCGACGTCCTCCTTAGTTGAACTGAATTTCCGCCTTTCGCACGTGCATCATACTAACGAACCTGCTACTTACCAAAGTGCGGCACCTAGCGCCTCGATACGGCTTCCTTGCCTGAGTATTTAGGATAGTCTACAGTTCCACGAATAATGGAGACGAACAAACGTGTGCTGTGATCTCTTACTTCGGCGATCAGAGGCAGCAACAAAGGAACCGCTTCGTCGAGTTCGCCTGGTAATACTCCCGGGGCACCTCCCTCTGGTTTGACGCTTTCCTCTCGCATCTCGCAATACTCATCGTCTTCCTTTGCCTCTAGCCGCTGAGACGCAGCACCAACTCCCCCATGTGGACTTGGGTGTTGAACAAGCCTACTGAGCATAGCGTGGAGTGTGAACAACAGAACCGGGCGATAGAATGCTTGAGCGCTAGTCCCCATAGCTGCGTTACTCGCCCTGTCATTTCCCTGCTGCTGGGCTTTGCTTTGTCGTTGTTGAAGAAGAAGTGAGGTCTCTGAGACAAGAAAGGCGAAGCAGCTTGGTCCTAAGCTTCCGGCAAGGGCTACTAAAGCTGCCCTTGCTTTGCGACGAACCTCGCGTTCTCTTGATCTCAGGTTGAATGCCACTGCTCGCACAAGCTTTGGAAGCTGCAGGTCAAACTCTGCTGCCGGAAGTAACCGGAGGACAAGCAGCAGGGCAGCCACTATTGCAGGGCGGGTATCTCCTTCTCGCCTAGCGCTCTTCTTCTCTTCTGCCGCCGTCATATCACTTACAGAGCCGCCACTGCGGCTTTTGTACACGTTATCTGCTTTTGTCTGGCATTTTTTCCCGGAGCTTTGTCCGTTGAAAGCCAGACGGAACAAGAGTGGAACCAGCTTGGACCTGATACTGGCCTGCATCAGCTCAATGCGCCGACGGGCTCGGAAGGCCTGTTGCGTCTGCTCTCCTTTTCCGTCTTCGGCAGCCATTTCTCCGCCCTCATTTGCCTCCTCGTCGAGAGCGAACACGTGCTTCTCTGAACAATTTCCGTCCTCCTGATCCGACACCTCTGCTCGACCCAGACCGTCCCGGTCTTCAAACTCCAGCGTAGCGTCATCAGAATTCAGAGCCTGATTCGCTGCTGCTCTAGCCTGCGCTTCAAATGCGCGAACCACCGCACATACGGCTTTAAAAAGGAAGACCTCCCTCTCAGGGTATTTGCCGAGGAAGCCACATAGAAGCTGAACTGTGCGTAACGAAACAATCCACCTTACACGCCGACAACATGTTTCTAAGCAAGCTATAGCTTGGTTTGCTAAACCTTGGTGAAAAACTTCACGCCGCAAATTTCCCTTCCGGTTTCCAGCCAGGTAGCTTGCGCAGCTGCTCCGCTGTAGCAGACACGAAATGCAGATTGGCACGCACACCAAACGGATGGTAGTCGCGCCTACAGAGCCCTGGCTCACAGCGTACGCCAGACGCTGAAGGGCCCGGCCTCGTCTGTGTCTCTGCATATGAAGTAGATCGTGGAAGAAGTCACCACCCTCATTCTGAGCCTGTGTTCTTAAAACTCTGCCAGCAGAATCACCCGTCTCTGCTCGAGCAGGAAATGCGGGCGACTCGCTGGCACTACGGATATCGGCGCAAGCCCCCGGGGCGGGCGAGGCAATACCAGGAACGAGCACCGCAAGATCGACATGGAAAACTTGCTCGAGCTGCCGGTAGTGTCTCTGCGCCGCTTGGGCATCAGTCGCCACGGAGAGGGACGGAAAACTGCAGGTGAGGCCGGAAAATCTGCGAACAACGTAGTCCAGGATCTGGAGTCCAATGCGGTTCTGGGCCTCCTCTGGACGCTTCAGTTGTGACCGCGAAAAGGGCATCACCATCCGGCCAAGCACGCGAAGTATTGAACGGCCGAAACCGAGGCCTTCATCCGGGGGGGTGTCCTGAATCACGACGGTGCAGCATATGTCTACGGCGCACTTGAGGACGCCAAGGCCCGCCTGCTGCACAGGCCACTCGACTGAGGCAGTCCCCAGTAGAAACAAGCACTGGCACATCACCGGTTCCAATGCAGACACCGATAGCCACGCCTCCAGCAGAGTCGGCTCGGAGGGCCGCGCACAAGGCGGTTGGCCCGAAGGGCGAGCCACAAGAGCAGACAAAACGAAGAGCTGCATGTCGGTGTCGGGCTGTTCCTCATCATCACCACTAAGAATGCCCGCCCGGCTTCCGCTCAAAGCCGTCTGGTGGCGCAGCGTGTTCAGCAATAAGACCGTGAGGGCGGCCGTCGCCCGCCATTGTGATTCAGTAATCCCACTCACACTGGCTCTGGAAACCGCCCCCGCACGCGCCAGCGGCGAACAGCGGCTGTCACCTGAGATGCCCGCGCACTGGCATCTGCTGTACTCCCCCGCATGCGATTCTTCAAGCGCGAGACACATGGTGTCAGCCGGTGTGACAAAAAGAGAGGGCAGGAGAGACAGGCAGCATTGATTTCCGGAATTCCTAGAGTCCGGACCTTCCGCACAAGCTGTCCCGAATACCGAGGTGGGCATTTCTGTTGCTTTCTCAATGACAGAGCTGAACAAAGAGCCTCCCGGAGTTAGTATACGCAGAAGCCGTTCTCCTCTCGCTTCAAGTGTTGCCTCCTCGTCCACTACCGCTCCCCCGTCGCTAACCACCGCAGCTTCACCTGCAACAAGAGTGGCTGCAGTTTTCCTAATGTGAGCGAAGGTCTCCTCGGAATGTGGCAGCCCACAGGCGGCAAACTCAGCTGCGACAAGTAGCTCTGCCGCCGCGGCCCGACAGGAGAGTACATTTATGTGTTGAAGCAGGCTCGAGCATGTCGAAACTACGAGACGCAAGACCCGCGCTAGTTCAGAAAGCACATCCGACGACGCTGTGAAACAGGGCAGCTCTCCGCCTTTCGAGAGCTCGCTAGTACCATGCAGTTGTGCCGCACGGATCGTACGCACTTGAGCTGCGATAGGTACGGTCAGGCGCCGGAGCGTCTGCAGGGTCAGGCGGAGTCTGCAGACGGTTTCGGAATCCGTACGGTTGTTGACTCGCCTGGCTTGCGCAGGACCAATGGGTAGAGACTGAAGCAACAGAAGAATCAGGCGACATTCTATTGAACTAGCAGCAATACAAAAGTCCTCGCGCTGCTTGCCTTCTCCCCCACGGCCTGCTACAGGAAAACCGACTACCACGGCCGAGCTCAAATTCGGATCTGCCTCAGCCTGCACATTTCCACTCACATCCGCTCTATGGCCGTCACTGGCGCAGTGGGCAATGCGTGTCAACAGCTGCAGTTCTTTCAAGCGCACAACGCCGAGCAAGCCTCTGCCAGAGAAAGCCGTTTCTTCCTCCTGAAGCTCTTCTCCTTCACCTGGCGTTTTGGTTTCATCCTCCACAAATACTCCACCTGTAACATTCGAGTTCCGTAACTCTGCACCGGCGATTCCAGCCAGCTCCGCTTTTCGACGATGCTGGAAAAGAATCTCCAGTGCTTTTAACAGAACAGGGAGATGGGGTCGCAGTATTTCCATCCCTAGCTGTTCCCACTTTTTCAACTGTTGGTCAGTCGCTTTCTGCTCCTCACGAATCACCAGTCTCTGTTTCTGGAACGCATCGTCCGCGTCACTCTCTTCTGCCTCGCCATCCGAGGACAATGACGACGAGGAAGAATCAAAGCCTCGGCCCTTGCCCCGCCTGTTTCGGCGGCGAGTTTTCTGGTCAGCGACCAAGCTTCGAAGCTGACTCTGATGCACCGAAGCGTACTCCTTCTGCTGCTGCTCGGTAACCCCTCCACAAGAGAGAAGCAGAGCCGCATGGATGACGGCGTCAAGAACACCCGAGCTGCATGCAGACCCGCCCCATTTGTTGCGAAGCGGGCCACGACTTTTACCCCCACCAACTGCGGCGGAAGGAGCGCTCACACGGGCAAGTACAGCAGCTGAGGCGGGGGCGGCAAAGATGGTGGATAGAGACTTCGGTAGGACGGAGCTAAAGAAGGGAAAAAATGCCTGAACCGTGCAAAACAACACAGGCGAATACAGGTAATGTGTCAACGTGCACGCTACAGTTCCTCACCTAACTCTGCCGGGGTTCCCTGCGTAAACTCCCCCCCCCCTTCCAGGACAGCAGCGGCTGCTCACAACGAAAACGCCTCCGCACTGTACAGCTGGCTGGAGCCGGCCTATTTCTCATGCTTGTCGTCCGATTAAGAGTCTTGCACCAACACAAGTGCCTCGCCGTTTCGCACGTGCTCTAGAACAGACTCATTGAGAAAAAAGAGAGTAATCACCCTTCCCTCAGCTCACCGGCTGCGCTGCCCAGGAGCATACTAACGCGATGACCGCAGGTATGTTTTTTTTTTGAGTGCCGTCCTTCCGCGGGCAGACTGGCGCAGCCGCAGCGGTTGCCACGGCGGCTTCAAGGAGGCGTTGCAATGCAGCTCCCGCCGGCCGCAGTAGAAGCTCCCAAGCAGCTGCGAAGTCAGGGAACATCTCGAGCAAGTTGCGAAGCAGCAGCAATGTCAACTGAAGAGTCTGTTTCTGATGCCGGTCGCGGGGCCTGACTGGATGAGATGAGGTGCTCCGGGTTCCCGCGACAATCGCAGTATCGTCCCCGCTTGCTGAATGGAGAACAAACTCTGCCCCATCCTCGTCGACAGTACAACCTGGTCCCAAGATTCTACGTGCCGACCCAACAGGGTGCGAGCAACCGTCCGTGACGGCGAGCCCGGAAAACTCTGGAGCTTCGATTTCAGGTGGCTCCAAGCCGTCTGCAGCGGGCGGCGTGGAGCCGACCTGTGAGCTCAGCGTCGGGGAGGGTGCACCACGGACAAGCCGCAGCAACACTGTCCGGTACAACAGCAACAGAAACGGGGCAGCAGGAAGCAGGACGCGTCGAAGCAGCAGCTGAAGTTGCTGTAGTGTCTTGAGGCAACCATGCAACCGGACAAAGGATCTCGCCGACAGGCAGGAGTCAGCAAGGCTGACTGTTATGACTCTCCGAACGCCTCTCGAAGAACCAGAGACGACAGAACAGCGACCGATGACTACTGTCGCAGCGTCTCCCTCCTCAGTATTCTGCGCGCCTCGCTCGCTAGCCGAATCAGCGCCCCAAGGCGTTGAGCTTGGCTTTTCATTACCATGAGGGTTGTCTGTAGCACCGGCACACTTCGGCCTCCTGCCTTCTTTTCCTGCTCTTTCCGTTTGTGCCGTCGCGGGTACACCGTTCTCTGAAGCCGGTCTGGCCTCCCAGTCACGCGCAGCCAGCACAGTGGCTTCTTCCAGTTTGGCCGCAATGAAATCTCGAAGGTACGCCTCCTTCTCAAACCCATAAAGGGTGCCGACACCGCATGCGTTCACAAGACGCAACGCTCCACCAAACGCCGTTGAAAACTCGTCGGCTCGAGATACCCCGTTATTGAGTTCACCTACCTCCATTCCTACAGAATGGCTAGGGACAGGCAAGGGATCCTGGCACAATTTGGTAGCATCCATGGTCACGTCCACTAGAGGATGTAAAAGGACAGCAAGCAGCAGCGGAAGCTCCTTTGACGCTAAGGTCGAAAGGAAAGAGAAAATGCTGCGGCGTTGCGCGAAGGTGGTGGACGCTGATCGGCCACGCCTGAAAGAAAGAAAAATGCAGGCACGCAGACAGACTGTAAAGCAAGCGTGGAACGGCCGAGATAGTCTCGTTCCAGGCCTTATGCTGTGAAACCCTGCACCACAACCGACAGGGACAACGTAAGAGTAGTTCTTTACAGCAGGCGACTTCAAGATAGCGCCAGTGCTCAGCAGCGCGGCTCGTGACGGGGTAATGTGGCAGTACAGGAGTCATCAAACTGTAGTGCCTCTGTCTCCTTGGCGAGCTTGTAGAATACTATCCGGCTTTGTTTGCCAACAGAAACACGGCTCGACAATACCCTCGAATGCCAGCAGATAACCACTTACGCTCTGTGTTGTGCTTTGGTGATGAGAAGTCGGACAAACAACGGCAGAATGAACCGCCGGTGCTGCGGCTGCAAAACAACAAATCCCGCGTCGTGACGACGGGGTAGTCCAACGCCGGAAAGGGCAGCGCCTTGGCCCCCTTCGTCACAGCCAGAAGCATTGCTACCTCCGCCATCTACATGGCAGAAACTCGAGCGGGACCCCGCAGTCGGTAAACTAGTTTCCTCCAGGCTGTCACCGTCGCCTAAACGCAAGCGCAGCAGGGCGTCGCTATTGCCCTTCTCCGTAATGAGCTGCTGTAACAACGCCTCGTAGGGCCGCAATTGTGGGCGCAGTGCAGGAGAAAGTTGTAGCACCTGGTGGAGAAAAAAACAGCGGAGAACCTCGTTTCGACAAGCTCTCGAGACGCGACTGACGCTACCCCGAAACACACTGGCAGAGAGGCTCTGCATTCAGTTTCAGCAACACACTTCCCGAGCACCTAGGCATATCAGAAAAAGAAAAAGCGCCAAGGAGGTCCGTTGCAGCGTCAGCTCGTACACATCTCCTCTCCCGGGTCAGTCACGCCCTTCCTGCGCCCGCGGACACCGAGTAACCGTGATCTCAGCAAAGCTCTTCTCTCCGTCATACTCAGACAGAACACACGAGTATAACCGAAAAACACTGACTGTCATAGTCACTCGGTGTAAAATGCGAGCAAGCCGGTGGTGGCCTACTGGTCCGTCGAGAAAGTCGGCAGAACACCACCGCGTGTCGGTCAAAGCACATGCCGATTGAATGCTGACCACCTACCTTTATAACGAGCTGCTGTAATGTGCTGTCGGCGACTGTTATAAGGCGTTGAGCACAGGAAGATAACAGCTGCTGCCACAGATAATCTGCTTCCTTTGCAGCGTCAGAGACATAGACAATTTTCCCGCCTTCCTCTGGATGTGCGGTTCCCTCGTGGCCGGATTGCAGGGACATAGACGGCGAGGCGCAGGTCAAGGCTAGTTGCCGAGTGTCTAGAGTGCCAAACGCCGTCACTGCCCTCAGGAGATCGCAAGCACGAGGAACCAGAGAAACGTGATGTGTCCGTAAACCTTTACTCAAGTGTCTGCCTTTGTCAGCACCAGGAGAGGAGTCACCCGCGCTAGACAGACCTCCATTTTCAGTGACTACTCTGGAGTTCAGCTCTGGTGCATCGACACTACAGTTCCTCGCATCATCCTCGCCTGGTTCTGGGCAATGCCCAGACGTTTTCTCAACTCCCTCAGCCTTTCCTTGGTGTCCGCCTAGCAGCAGCTCCTCACTTCCATTTGTCAGCGTGTCAACCACCCGCACGCACTCTCGGAGCAGCCAAGCAAGCCGTGCTATTCCCTCGTTTTGCCTGGAAGCTGAAGTCTGAGTTCTCGGTGAAGCCAGTGCATGTGCAACGCTCTCGTCATTGCGCATCTGCAACTGGGGTCTTTGGCTTGCGTCCCGCGTCACTGATGCGACCTCTCCATCCCCTCGCGACAAGGTTCCGGAATGCTGCGCGCGGAGACCATGCCCAGCTGCGCCTCGGGCTGCGACGTCCTTGCTAGTGGAACCGTCGTAGCATGATGCTAGCTCGATCTCTTTCTCGAAGGCATCAGACCCGAATCGCCTGACGATTCCTTCTACAATGTGCAACAGACTTGTGTGTCGGCTCATTGGATCAGTCTCGTCCCCTGAGACTGCACTAAGTTGTCTTCGCCATTCGAGCCAAACAGTATTTCTGCTAGCACTACTGCTCGTACTGCCTCCGCCTTCGTCTGTCTCCATCGCTGTGCTGGCAGGAGCTTGCCGCGAGAAACTCCCAGGGACGCCTGCCGCTGAAGCTGTTGAAGTGGTCCCTGTGGCCTCTAAGCGGCGCGCGGATGCATCTTGTCCTCCGGCAGTGCTGGCCCCCCTTTCTGTGTGCTCAGAACAATTCCGTTGCCGTGCCTGAGAAAGCAAATCTCGGACGGCTCGGTCGACTTGCCCCGTTACAATGCGCCAAGTGACTTGCAAAACTGCTGCTCCCTGTCTGGCTTGCCAGACTGAGTGGAGAGCCGGAGCGCTAACTTTCGACTGCCCTAACGCCGAAGTAAAATCCCTCTGCTCGTCCCGTTTCTCGGTGCCCCGGAGTGGACCTTGTTCTTCTTGTACCGCTCCGTAGCCGCGCTTCTGCCCCACCTGATATTTCCTTTTTCCAGAGGACGTGAGATCCGTAGCACTACCGATGAAATTTGTATCCATGGTCACCTTTCCCGCCGCCTCAAGAATGTACAAGATGGCGTGAACTGCAGGTTCCCAGAGTGGAGAGAACTTGACGGAAAGCTGCCCGATTAAGACTCGAATCGTACACTCGACAACGGGAAGCACAGACGAATGCGGAGACTCGCCATGGCTAGACGCGGCACGGGTGAAATCTGGACTGTAATCAGTGCACATTAATGCAGTTCCAGAAAGCGGTAGCTGCTGTCCTGCTGAGTCTGCAGAAAGCTTCTGCGTCTCCGTGAGACCTTTTTCGTTTCGACTTCCTGTCAGGGAGGTGCTTCGAGGTACAGCTGCCTGGAGCAATTCATGGGCGCCCTTTGCAACGCGGTCATAAAGTGCAGTGATCCTGCGTTCAGTTTCCAAGCCAACCGGAACAGTTTCGAGATCAATCAGCCAAGACAATTGCTGACGGACCAACCCACC
>NW_027152952.1:47995-56979 GCF_002600585.1 Cystoisospora suis
TGTTGCACGGGCTCCTCTACTGTGAAGAGCTCTTCAGTCGTGGCATCCGGCCGGAAACGCACGTTCTGCACTTCCGAGACAAGTGGGATAGGTACACCTGCGAAAAGGGCGTCAGTGCTTAACCAGAGCAGCTCCAGCGCGTGTAACCGCGCCTGTCGGGAGGGAGAACTCAAACACGGAAGAACGAAACTCATAGAACTCCGTATCGCGGTTTGAAGACCCAAATGCGGTGACTGAGACAGCAGTGACAGCTCCCCTTCGGACGGCCTCCGTTCGCGTCGCAGTTCACCCAGGCCCTCGGTCTTTGCGTTGAGGTTGGCCGGCCGCCGCCCCAAACCAGCAACACTGTCTACGCAGTTCGCCGCGCAGCGGAGCAACGGCGACAGCAAGACCTCCGCTTCCAGAAAGCCACTTGACGCTGAAGTGACAGGTGCCACTGTTTGGTGTCTCCAGATTGACGTCCCCGCACAAAACAGGCGGAGAAACAGCTCGCCCCACGCAGCAAGCGAGTGCGACTGCAGAAAGACAGAGGGGAGAGGCGACGACGAAGCAGAGGAGCCCAGAAAACTGGGAACGAGCCGCTCAGCCTCCAAGTGTAGAGTATTTGTCGGTTCTCCTGGACCTTCTTCAGCGAGTTCAGAAAGCAAATGATAACATGGTCCCCATCCCGCCGCCTTCTGCTTTTCCATTGGAAGGGACAAGACAAGTTGAACGAGGTGCACAGGCGGTACCGGGGACGGGCCACTCGTTCTCAGGTAAAACGACGCGGAGATGTTTGCTAGACAGTGAGAACTGATCTGCAGCACGTGTAACACGGCGGCGAGACGTTCACATGCCCCCCAGCGGCATCCGGCCTCGCAGGACGGGACTGCATCGAATGCAGCGACGTTTTGCGGACCTGCGGAATCCTCCCAGCGTCTCTGGCCGGCTGTGAGTAGCCCCGCGTGCGCTGTCTGTCTGCTTATACCAAGAAACCCACGCGCCAACCAGGAGACAAGAGCAATTAAGAGTCCAGCCAGCTTCTGCTGCAGCACGCCAACACTTTCATCAAGATCGGGTGATTCTGTCCAAAAGTTTCTGACCTTATTCAGAACCTGAGTCAGTTGGCTCCTGTACGTGCTTTTTTCTGTACCAGTTTCCGTCGCCGCGCGCAGCCACACCAGGACTCCATAGAGGGAAACAAGCTCCTCAGTTTGGAGGACTGTCAGGCAAAAGATGCCGTCACTCGATGAGCAGACAGTCTCCTGGGTTCCTGCCAGACTGGAACGAGACACGCAGACCCCCTCTGTGGCGCATCTGGCGAGACTGCCCCGGCGTCGGAGGTCCCCTAGCGCCAGGGAGACTGCGGCAGTATCAGCGTAAACACCGCCGGAGGAAATGCACTCGGTGGTACGTGCTATTCGTGAAGCCAGAGAGAACAAGAGGTCAGAAAATTTTTCCTGTTGCTGCAGTAGAAGGATCGTGGAACTACCTGCGTGGGTGGTCTCTCCGACAAACATGAGCCCTCGGGGGATAGAGTCGGGAATCTTCGCAAATTCGGCCAGCTCCTGAGACAGCAACACGCCCGCAGCGCTGCCTTTCCAGAGAGATCCGAGGCCGGCGTGCACGTACTGAATACTCCGTGACGTTGCCTTACTAAGGTCGTCACCCTCCGCATGATCTTGTGCATTTCCAGGGGGAAGCCCGCGAGACGCTTGCAGCGTCACCTTGTGCCCTGCAGCTAAAGCCGCCCGAGAAAGAGATGAAGGAGAAAAGAAAAGCAAAGACTCGAGGAGAAATTCTGAAACAGATCGGAGTGCGTAGACATCAAACCCTTCAACAAACCGCAGAGAAACCTCCTGCACTTGACCGGGCTGCAGTGGAAGAGAGTGTGCGTGAAGAGTCGCGATGCACGTGACGCAGCAATCTACGTAGGCCTCTAACAATGACCGTCTCCAGCAACACAGCGAAGACACACAGACGGTGGTACATTCAGCAGTCCGCCTCTGGTGCAGGCCACCCTGCTTCTTTCGCACCGACTTCAGAGGGAGCAGGAAGACCTGCTGAAAAATATTTGGAAATGCGGCGGAATCAAGTGCGGAACAGAAGCTGTTCGGCACCGCTCTCCACACAGTGGCCAGCAGTCTGAGAAATGCGCACGGCAAGAGCAACGACACTGCTGAAATGAGCTCGAGGTCGGCTGGTGGGGAAGAAACGAGCGAGGAAGACCCGTATGGACAGAACGCGACCGGGGACTGAGATGGAGTAGTAACAGCACGACGACGCGAGAGGGATTGCGGGAGCGAGTCTGACCAACGCTCATTGAAAGGAGCTCCGTTGATGCTGTACCCACCGGCGCTACAGCCCTCTAGCTCAGACCCAGTATGCACAGTCGCGCCTTCTTCTGGAGCTGTCTCTTCAAGAATACACTGCTGCTTCACTACGTATAAGAGAGGCCGAAGGATAGGGGCAACCCAAGTCGCACTACCGCTAGACCCCAAATCCTTCTCCGCTGATATTTGCATAGAAATTCGCTGGACCACAGGGCCGGGGTCGCTGGGGCCAAAGCAGCGCAGAAGTTGTTCTACGTACAGATTGAAGCTGCCTTTCAGCCGAGGTACCGTGGTAACCCAGGCACCCGCCAGCTCGAGTAGCGTCAGGAAACCAAAGGCACAGAAGACACCCGAAGCTCGCGAAGAAGACAGAAAAGCGCCTTCGAGCCCTTTGCATCTCCCCCCTTCCACTTCTGCGAAAAACGGATGGGACCCGAAGTGCTGCGGCGCCGGGCAGTCACGGAAGAACGGGTCGAAAGGAAACTTAGAGAAGGTGCCAAAAGCGGGTGAATATACCAGCGGGGCTCCGCACACTTCGCACTCCGGCCCAGAAGACTCATCCTGAGTTTGTTGTTGGTCAGTCTCCTGGCAGGATACCCCCTGGCCGCTGTTCTGGTTCCTCCCGGCCGGATCTGAGGTCACACCAGGCGCCCGAACAGATCCGGTCGGACCCTGCTCCTCGCGGGAAGCGATAACACTGTCCTCGTCCTCGCCGAGAGATCTCGCTAGAGTTAATTGTCTCTTCGCCTTCTCCAGATCTCTTAAGCTCCCTGCCGAACTATGCAGCGAAGTTTGCGCTGATCCCCCGGCCACCTCACGCCGTGCTACTTTTGCCGCAGCAGAAACAAGCAAAGCGGGGGTGACGCGGACAGCCGCCCTAAGGAATTCCAGCAGCAGGTTTTGCGCCTGCGCCGCTCCTGGAGAGTCCACGCTTCCAGCATGCTGACGAACGTACAAGATAAACTGCACAGCACACTGGGTTTGCTGGCGATAGAGCGGAAAGTAAGTAGTTTCTCGCTCGAGATCTTGAAAAGTCCCCTCGCACTTTTCTTGCCCCGTGTCTCCCGAAGGTTCTCCGAGACCCGTAGCGGGTTCGCAGGTTGCTTGCACAGCGGCGGCGGAATCGCAGTTGTCCACAATTCCGCCTGCCTTCCCCCGGTCTGAGCCCTGTTCAGCAGATAGGGATCCGGTTGGAGCGTTCTGAGTGCGCTTGTATTCTGGCCGATCAACCGCCTCCAGGGTAGGGGAGTACGTGACTCCAGTTCGCGGGTCTACGTAGGGTTTCTGGAAAAGCACTACTGCAAAAAGAAAGCGCACGAGGCGCTCAAAAGACGTCGTGTAGCCTCCCTGGACGTTCTTGATGCCCTCAAACAAAACACGTGCAACGCTTTCGCTGTAGGCTGACCGGGATGACGGTGACAATCTGAACAAAGGCAAGAACCAACGAAGCCGAGTCCGCCGCTTCTTGCGCGCAAGGGACCCGGTTGATACTGATGCAAAAAGCGAATATAGTCTGGTCAAAGCAGTCCGCTAGTGACACCGGTGTCCAACAATTGCTTTGAAGGACTCCACAACGAGAAAGCTGTTTGAGAGGGCAGAGCGCATGCCTGCCAAATGTAGGCACAAAGAGACTACAGGGGCGCGACCGACTGAAAAGCTATCGGGAGCAAGTCCTGAAGAAAAATCCACTCTCTGGCCTTTCGCAGTAGCCGGTGTACCTGACCGTCCAACTAACCACGTTTGGGTGCTTTTTCAAAAAAAAAGTAACCCCCGTGTTTAGTGCGCGACGCACGAACCACAGATGTGAGTGCGAAACGACATCCTGCGTACTCAAACTATGATACTCACTAGTATACTGCCAGGCGCAGGAGGCCGCACTCACCTTGCCATCTGTCGAAGAAGAGCGTCAACACAGCCTAGAAAATCGTTCCCCTCCTCTGCATTTCCAGATTTTCGTAGCAGACAAGCGAAAGCGCGCGCTGCCAGCAGCCGCATCTGTGGCGGCATGCGCCTTCTACCCCGCAATCCCTTCTGCCGTGTGTAGCCTTTCCGATCAGCTGAGGTTGTGGAGACGTCCCTGTCCTTGGAGTCCCCGCGTGGCTGTCCCCCGGATGGCGCAGGCATGTGGGGTGACGGGCATGATGATGATGCAGTACCAAATGTGCCCTCGTCCTCCGTCGAAGGCGGGTGCCCGCACGAGGCTTGAGCGAGTGGTGCCCCATCTTCCTGGTGGCTATCGCCACAGAGCCAGGGGGTAAACAGCGCAAGACAGAAGTTGAAGTCCCGGAGAAGAGGACGTGACAGATACCTACGGTATAACAGCACGCAAAAAAACGTAGTACAAGTGTAGCGCTCGTCTATCAGCCACAGGACCTCGAGCCACAGCGTACAGGCTAAACAGGGAACTACTCGCATACCATGGCCGGGGTGACACGCTGACGGTTGCCGCAGCGTGCTCCGCGCCGGCTCGACCTGAAAACACGAGTCACTTCCACTCAAGCTTTGCCGCGGAACGCTTTACTTTTAAACAAGCCCCTGAAGTTGCCTTGGCTTTTGGCTTCTTGGCATTCTGAATCTGACAGTTGCTGTGGGTAAATGCGCACAGTACTGCTGTTTTTACTTGAAATGCTACAGACCAAAGTAGGCGCACACCGAGAAAAAAGTCCGATCTGACTGGGAAGTAGGAGATGAACATGAAGAGGAGACGGGCGCCGAGCAATCCGCAAACGATCCTGCACCGACTGCAGATGCCCTCAGACACGAGGACCAAAAGCGCTTCCGAACAGATGACGTCTATTCGCTTGCCTGAAGAGGTTGCCGATGCAGATGAACAGAAGATTAATCGTGTCAGCGTCTGCCGTAGTTTGCAATTGCTGAAGCAGCAGGAGCAACGACGAAAAGACGCTTGGAAGAAACGGCACAAATTCGCCGCGGAGGTCCTGGACAACAAGACCGAAATGCGCATAAGGAATCCAAACCTCTCATCGTTCTTCCAGACTCTCTGCCTGTGGTCGCAAGACTCTCACGGGGAGACAACAAAACTCCTCGGATTTACTGGGAGACAAGCCAACTTGTGGCTACCAAGCGGACCCAGAGCAAGAACTCGAATCAAGAGAAAGGGTCGCAGAACAGTACGGACAAAACACGAAGCAGAACCAGCTGGCCAAAGCAGGGCACGCGTCTGCTGAACACGCAAGCGCTCATACGCTAGTCATTTTTTGAGACGTGGGCCACTGCACTTCTAGCCACACCATGACTGCTAGTCGACGTAAAAATGGTAATACATAAGTGTCCGGACAACTACAGTGCTAAGTCGTACAAGTCAGAACTGCTACCCAACCTGACGGCTCTTCAGAAACACATAGCATTGCCCCCGGACACTTTCACGACTATCCGCACGATCCGCTAACTCTACAACACACCAACGGAGAATCCATTTCTTGGGCATTCGTCGGCTGCTTTCGACGACAGGAACGTACCTTAGCCAGCGCTTGGAGGAGAGTAAGCACGGTGGTTGTCGCCTCGTCAACCAGCAGGTAGCGAAGAAGGATTTGCACGACGCGTTGGCGGTGAAAGATGAGTAGCGGGAGGGAGGCACTCAGAGGACCCAACTGAGCTAGGAGATCTCCAAGATGTGCCGCTTGCCGGGTTATACCGAACTGGCGAACTAAGAGACCGAAGGACGAAAACTGAAGCTCTGAACAAAATACCATTGACACAGTGCTCCGAGTTGTGACACACTTCCGGACAAGCCCGGGCCGTGAATAAAATACCGCTGAAGGCCTCGGTCATCGCTACTCTTTAGAAAAAATGAGAACAAGGTCAGGGAATCTAGACAGGGGCACTTTTTCCCGGAGCCGCACACTGAAACGCAGACAAACGGGGTTCGTACTGGTAGTCGAGAAAAAGTGCAGTATCTCACCCTACTTCTCAAAGCTATGCATGGACATGAGTATCGATTACCTCCCCCCACTGACACCCTTCTTAGAGTCCACTCGGACAACAGGGGGGAGACAGCAATGAAACACAAGGCTGCTGGCGGGCAAGTGTCGAACGCGTACCGTCTGCATTTCTCCTTTCCTTCTCAAGGCAAGAATCACGCGCTAACGCTCCCCTCCTGCGGATTCCTGCGCACCCGACACTCTGAAGGAGAAGAAGCTGCTGCTCAAGTAGATCCAGCACATGTGTACTGTGCAGCGGAGAAACACTCTGATGTAACTGTTGCTGAAGTCGCTTTGCAAACGAAATGAAGGTGAACCGTTCCGTGGTGGGGTCGAAATACTTGACTTGTGTGTTCGTCTTCCTTCTGTCTTCTAGCTCGTTAACTTGTGATGCATGAGCCACCTCCTCTTCGCGAGGAGACCCCGAGGCCCGTGCCATGGTGAAGCACGTCCAGCAAAAAAGTTGAAGAAAGGAGGAGGAGGACCGACGCCGGGTCCGGCATTAATATCGAAGAGCAGAAGTACTGAAGCCTGACCGAGAGACCAAAAAAAAGGGACGCGACGAGCCTGCGGTGGTTTGAGAAACAGAGCGAAAGGGGCTTGAAAGGGACGACGGACTCTCAAGTACAGTATGAAGTTTACACGGCATCCACTACAAGCACTCTGCGCCTGAGCAGTCAACGGAATCGCGAAGCCCCTGGGCTCGAGCGACAGAGGCCCGGTGCAACAGAAGAAAGTGCCCGACTAGCACGGCCCGCACCGCGAGACAAAAGAGAAACCTTCGAGGTAAAGGGGCTCAGCATTTTGTTAGGCTCGACCTATCGGGGCCCAAGACGGAATCTTGAGAAAACGAAAGTGCATATGCGCGAACAAACAGGACAGTCACAGTAACGCTGGCTTTCTCGGAAAGCCAGAAAAAATGGTTAGCATGCTGGTGCTTAGACTCTGAAAGGAGCTCTTTCGGAGCGAGGAACCGAGCGACTTTATCTTCGGGTAGCCAGTACGCACGGGAAGATGATACACCGGCGAAGCTACCCGACCACCACAGGTCAGCTGCTTCATGAAACGGGACTGCCGAACGGCGGCTGGCAGAAAGCCGGTAATTCGTGGCTCTAAACAGAAGCGCGGGAGGGCGATGCTGGGACTGCGGTTGTCTAACGCATGCGTTCTCAGCGGGCGTTGTGGGGATCTTAGAGCATCGATGTGACGGACCCGACAGTCAGCGGTCCCGATAGCTCGTGCAGTGCGAGATGGCAGCTTGGAGTACCATACGTGTCGCGTCAGGGCCGGGCGCTGTCTTTTCTTTCAAGGCGTTCTTGCGTGTCAAGTCGATGATGTACCGGCGCTTAGCGGGTAAGATGAGTGAGCACAGTGGGGTGATGAGTCTCAACGCAACCAGGGGAAACGGTGAAGCGTGTTTCGTTTGCCAACGGGAGCGCTGTGGTCATGGAAGTCGGGACGCCAACAACGCTTGTGCTACCCTTGCAGAGGTGCACGGATCGAGTCAGCCACTTCCGCCGTACCCTGTGATGTTTTGCTCTTCTTTCTCGGAGATCCACGACACGGACTCCAATACTCAGTGAGACGCGCCGCATGTGGCGGTGCGAAGCAACAATTACGGAGTTTGTTTCCGTTCTGCTTGAGGATACTCACCGGCAACCAACGTATCGACGCATCACACCCGTCGGTGCCTGCGGTCCACCTCGCAGCACAGCACCCAACGGTTCGTGCAAAACAGCATCACTCACCATGTAGCGCCTGTGTCGCGCCTTCGCCTGGCGTGTCGTGTGGTACTCCGTACTGGTTGTTGCGAGACACCGATGAGTCCAGTGTGATGAGTGTATGCTGCTTGCGTGGTTCGTCGAGTGCGGTGCTAAGCGGTCTACCCCCGGCCCGGCTGGTCAGACGCGTCGCTACGGTGCTACGTGGTAAGAGTTGTCACGACGACAGCCGACAGCAAAAGAACTTCCTACGTGTCTGATCTCGCCGTTACACACCACGCTAGACCCGTAGGTGATTCACACCAACCACTACGGAGCACAGCACGACACATGGCCCGTGAGAGTACCCTTACACTACCCACCGCCCAAAGAGCCGCGCCCCCCCCAGCACTAGCCCTTTTGAGCAACTGAAAGTCCTTTGCTCTCACGATGGCAGCGATAGTATCATAGCGCTCCTACGGCTTCAGAAGCTCCTGACCCCGCCACCTCACAAGATACTGCTACTTTGTCGTCCCATTTTAGTTCCTGCGGTCGCCGCACTGTACAAGCTCTTTTAGGGCGTGCGGATGATCTTCGGTATTCTGTAGGAACACGAGGCCGGGACGCCGACAACGCTTGCGCTACCCTTGGAGAAGTGCCGCTACTTCCGCCGAACCCTCTGACGCTTTGCTCTCCTTTGTGCGCTCCCGGAAGGAGTGTGACCACAGCCCTCCTCCGTGACCGGAGGTGCTACGGCCAAGTCCAAACCTCCTCTCATGGCAAACGTGGCACCGGGAGCGATTGCTATAGACCGCCGCAGTTGACTCGCGTAACCATGGGGGCGCATGGTTGCAATAAATTTTAGTCACGGGTGAAGAAAAGTTGCCCCTCTCGCGGGCGAGGCCTTGTTTGGCCGTCTCCTCTTTAGCTACTTCCCTCTCTGGCTTCCCCTAGGAATCCTAACACACCAAAACTACTTTATTACCTACGTAATGGATAGAGTGGGTCAGAAGAAACACTCCCAATTACGG
>NW_027152953.1:0-6559 GCF_002600585.1 Cystoisospora suis
GGTCACCATCTGCAGAATTCAGATGACTTTTCTTCTTCGCATGGAGAAGGAGGAGAAGAATCTTTGAGTGAAGTTTTCATTCATCAGATGATTGAAACGATTGAATTTGTATTGGGGACTATCTCCAATACAGCTAGCTATCTGCGTCTGTGGGCCTTATCGCTAGCTCACCAACAGCTAGCTCTTGTCTTCTTTGAAAAAACTATCGGCATTGCTCTACACCCAAGCCTAAGCGCATTCGAAATGATCGTTAAGGTAAACACGCCTTTCTTTCTTTCTTTCCTTATTTCTTTCCTTATTTCTTTCCTTATTTCTTTCTTATTTCTTTCTTATTTCTTTCAAGAGTCACTTCTCCTCTGGCACATGTATCGCAGTGGATTCTGTAGGGTCGTGTCTCCTCCCCTTCATAGCACACAACATGCTTCTGTGTCTCCCTGGTGTATAGACATCGCAGGGGCAGATAGCTGTCTTGCATGCAGCTCTATATGTATATAGGCATGCAGATCCGTCTGTATATCTGTATCTGTATATTATATCTCTATATTCATATGTAGAGAACACGACACGTTTCTACGGTCATGAACTATTCTCTCTTTATTGTACGAGCGAGCGTATCTTCACCCCGCTCCATACACATACACGCACGCATCTATTTGTCCATTCGTACAGATCAAGGTATATCTATATAGCGACCATGTACGGCTCCTTATCTTCTTTCTCAGTGTGTATATATCTCGCCCCCCCGTCCTCTTTCTTCTCTCTTCGCTTTTTTTCTTTTCTCTGTTCCTTGCTCTACGATGAGGACAGTGACGAGGCAATGAACTTTTCTATCTTATCTTTATTTCTCTCGCTTTCTCTCCCTCTCTCTTTCTCGATCGTGGCACAGACGCCTGCTTTCTTGCCATGAGGTTTCTCCACTTTTTGCCTCTTTCTTCTTCTCTTCAGAAATCTGGAGATGTTCCTCCTCACCTCTCCGTCTCTCTGTCTGTGTGTGTTTCTTGCAGTTTGTATTTCTTTTCCCTTTGTTTGCGATCATCACGTTCTTCGTCATGATCTGTATGGACAGCTTAGAATGCTTCTTACATGCCCTTCGATTGCAATGGTATGTCTATCTATCTTTAATCTATCTTTAATCTGTCTATTTATCTATCTATCCTTACTTATTGCTCTGCCTGTCTATCTCTTTTGTCTTTTTCTTATTCCTTCGCTCGTCTTGTTATATCTAGCCATCTAGCTATAGTAAAGAGATCGATCCGAGGTAGATAGAGAGATAGATAGATAGATAGATAGATGGGAATGCGTACACAGAGAGAAGGAGAGATGTTGATAGACTGATGGTTCTATCGAGACAGACAGGCGGCTCTATGTCTCGTCTCTTGTCTTCCTTCCTTTCTTTCTTTCTTTCTTTCTTTCTTTCTTTCTCTCTCTTTCTTTCTTTTTCTCTGTGTTTCTCTAGGGTGGAGTTCCAGAGTAAATTTTACAAGGCAGACGGTCATGCCTTCACTCCTCTCAACTTTAGCCGAATTCTACGCGAATCGAAGCTCTCATCTTGAAACAGACAACAATCGACCCTTTTCTCTTCTTCTTCCTAGCTAGCTAGCTAGCTCCATCTTAAGCAAGTCTGTTCCTCTGTCTACTTCTTCTTCCTCTTATCTCGCTGGATGGAAGATCAAAAAAGAAGAGATGAATGAAGAAGATCGAGAAGAAAGAAGAAACCCCTCACTAATCTCTCTCTGTTTTGTTTCGTTGACTATATTTCTTTCTCTTTCTCTCTTGGGGTGTGTGTGTCGCTGCCTTATCATGCCTGGCTCACCTCGCTCACTCCCCCATCTTTCCAGATCTTTTTCTTCTTTCTTTTTTCTTTCCTATCGTCTACCTCTTTCTTTCTTTCTTCTTCGTATCTTCTTTTCTGTGCGAGGTGTGTCTCTTGGGGATTTGCTAGACAGGCGGAAAGAAAGAGAAGAGAGAAAGATAGAAATGTCCCGAAGAGCATCGAAGTGTGCATCGATTGATTTGAAGCCCATCAGAGACACACAGCAGCTCGATACGTTTGTTGTATCGATACTGTCGATGAGATCTCTCCGTGTCTCTCCCCTTCAGTTTCTTTCTTTTTTCTTCCCTTCTCTAGGGCGCGTGCGCGCCTAAGAATATACAGACTCTTTCTCTTCTTCTGTTGATCTCTTTGTTTCTTTCTTTGGTCTCTTTTCCTTTCTTTCTTTCATTCTTTTTCATGCTTTTCTCTCCCTCTCTGGTGTGTTTCTTCAAGGAGTATCAGTGGCTGATGTTTTCTCGAACTTCTCATGAAGTGGTCTGTTTGGAGGGAGTTTCTTAGAGAGGAAGATCTCCATCTCTCTGTGATGCCGAGATAGATGCTCGCAGAGATGATAGAGAAAAGGAGAGAAAAAGATGACGAAACAACAGTCAGACAGGGGGGAGGGCAAGGTGTCTGTCTGCATGCATGCGGTGGAGGAGATCTTTTCTCTATAATGAGAGAGTTCAAATCAGGTGTATAGTTCAAAGATCTTGCTTACTCCATTGAGGAGGGAGAAGAAGAATGATACCTCTCAAGTAGACGAAAGAATAAAGAAAGAAAAAGAAGAAAGAAAGATCTAGCGTGTAGAGTAGAGGCTTACATCTCTTCCATGGATCTATCTTACTTCACGTCTTGTCCCGCGAGAGAAGAAGAGATCAAGCCTTTCGTAGTTTCTCTTCTTCATATAAAGACAGAGAGAGAGAGATATGTATATTCGCTTCGATCACTTTTCCCAGTCTCCTTCTTCTTCCTATCTCTCATCGTATATACTTACACGTACATAGAAATCTACGTAGAGAGAAAGGCCCCTCCTAAGATTTCTCTTCTCTTTCTTTCCTACAGGCCGAGGAACAGAAAAGCTCAGGAGACAACAAGGGGAGAAGGAGACAAGAACTGCCAAGGCTTAACGATACATTCGGAGAGATAGGTCGTATGTAGCTAGATAGCATGTACATACAGAATAGAGAGAGAGATAGGTAGATGTCGAGATAGATACAAATATACAATGGGCGTATACAGAGAGAGCAGCGCTGAGATATGAGAGAATCGATACACAGTCTCTTTCTTCCCTCTCTAACAAGATGGCGCATGCAAGGCAACTGTGAAGAAGAAAGATGATGTGTCAAGAAACTTATGCTCACTCCAAGAGGAGAGAAAAGTCCAGATATCGTTTGCATGAATGAGGTGTATGTACAGACACCACGTCGTACCCGAGTACCTCTCAGCGTCTCTTCTGTTTCTTCAGAGGAACAAAAGATGAGGCATCTATGAAACTAAACAAGAGAGAGGAAAGACGGAGAAGAAGATTCCCGGGTTGTCTTGACGATACAAGATACGAGAAGAAAAGAAAGAAAGAGAAAAGCAATGAAAGAAGAAAAGAAACGAAGAGAGAGGGAGATTTGTGAATACCGATGAGTTCTTTTCGACCTCTTGGGGGTTACTTGGCTGTGTGTATCTCCAGTCAGACGATGATAGAAACTGTCGAGAGATTCCCCTAAAGGAGAGAAAGAAGATCCTGCGGAGGAGAGACCGAAGCAGTTCGCATGTATCTACTCAAATATATATATAGACAGAGAGAGATACATATGCAGATATATATGAATTGTATTTACCATCCATATCGAAGGATGGATCTACACTTGTTCCTCAGACTTTCTGTCTCTACACCTCTCTACAGAGCTTTATCTCTCTAACTCACGCCTGATCTTACTAAGCAGCAGGAGATGTTCCTCTTTCTAATCTTCTACCTGGAGGTCGATTAGTAAATAGATAAAGACCATCCTGCTCCGCCCAAGTGTGAAGAAAGAAAGAGAGAGAAGAATACGAAGAAGTCCTTTCCTTTATGTAAAGACTTGTGAGAGAAGCGAGGGGGGGGGGGGATTCGATTGCTGGGCGGACTCTCTTTCTCTCTTTGCGCCAGCCATTGGATTAGGCGTGATGTGTCACATCGGTGACGAGGAGAAAGAGGTAGTAGGTCTATGGAGAGATGAGAGAGAGATCGAGAAAGAGGCAAGAAGAAGAAGAAGAAAAAAAATCCTGAAGAGGAGACAGAAGCCTTCCTATTCTGACCAAGCTGAAGAAAGACACAATTCTCGCGTGTCTCGTCCCTGCCTTCTCGAACGTCTCTCAAAAGAGGCCCAAACTGAGAAAGATTCTTCTTCTTTTCTTCTTCTTCGTCTTCTATCGATCCTCGTGGAGGAGAAGGAAAGAAGAGACAGAGACTAGGTCTATCTGATACGAACATCTGGCAAAAGACGAGTAGTCAATCAGAGAGAATATAAAGCACTTCAAGGAGACGCCACGACCCTTCCGCGGGGCCTCCGCTTTGACGTGGGATGTCTCCGGTCTTATCAAGTCTAACGCATCAATCGATACAGAGAGAAACGATACATGCACATACGCACCTAAGCAGTAGGGACTGTAAAATATTCCGAAGACCTGACTTCCTCGAGATTGCGAAGAAAGAAATCTAGCCACTTCGTCTTTTCGAATGAGGCATGCAGTCGCCGTGGAATTAAGAAAAAGAAAGCAACACAACAAACCTCTCTACTCTTATCAATGTCTCTCTCATCACATACATACATATATATCTGCACATATATATACATATGTATGTCTATGATGTACCTACTGAATATATATATATATATATATATCTAGATGCGTATACACGTCTACAGTTCCATCGATTCCTGACTGTTTGAAGTATTTGAATGTGTCTCAATAGATAGCGGATGATATCTGACGAAAGAGAGGCGCCAGATGCCTCTGTTTTCTATGTCTATTTCAACCTCTTCTTCTCTTTCTGAAGTTTGGATGGAGGGAGGTCGAAGAAAGACTTCTTCAGCTTCAGTCATGGAGAAGAAGAAGAAGACTAAGAAGGAGAGGATACTCATACATACATCTTTATATAGGATATATGTAGGGTTTATCTTAACAGAAACAAGGCAGTAGTAAGTCGTGCTAGAAGAGAACTTTTTCCTCTTGTGTTCGCATGGAGGGGCGGGGATGGTCGTTTAATTCGATCATCTATCTAGATAGAAGGAGGGACAGTACAGACATATGCCAGGAGAGATAGAGACAGAGAGACTGAGAGAGGGTGCCTCCTTGCTTGCTTCAATAGAGAGAGAGAGAGGAAAGGGTTTGGATGTATATAGAGATGTATGCAGGTGTCTGTGTATGGAGAGAAGAATGTCCCTTTTGGATATGTCTGAGATCGGTCTTTATAGAAAAGAAGAGAAGTTTGAAGAATTCTTTCTTTGGGATGTCCAGGGTGTTTCTTTCAAGATTCTTCTTCTTCGTCTCCTTTTTCGCTTCTTCTTCTTCTTTTTCTTCTCCCGTCGTGGCTTTTCTTCGTGCATGCAGTGAGAATCGGAGAGGGAGGAGCTTATGACTGACGGAGTGACCTAGAAGTAGTGCGCGGTGTATGTACACAGGAAAATCTCCCAATTCATACCTTGATACGATCTTCTTACATCTCTCTTTCTTTCTTTCCTTCTCTCTCTCTTTCTCGAGCGTTATGGTAGTAGTCTCTCTTTTTTCTTCTTCTCGCTTCAATTTAACGGATCTCTAAGACGGAGAAAGAGAAGAAGGAGGGAAAGAAGAAGAAAGCATAGTCGACGCAAAGGCCTTCTTTTCCGCCCGAGTGAGAAGGACAAGTGTCTTCTACTATCTTCTCTCGTAGTTCTTTCTTTTCTATCCTGCTTCATGATCTTAGTCATCTTTAGAGAGATATACTTCTATCACGAGTGCTATTAAGAGAACGGATGAAGAGGAGGAAGAAGAAGAGAGAAGAAAGAAAGAGAGAAGAAATTGACGTTATTTCTCTTTCTCTGTGGACATCCAGCACACACGTCTCACACTTCCTCGTTTCTTGTCTTTCTGTCTCAGGTGTATGCACATACACCCGAAATCTTTTCTGCTGTCCCACGGACTTTCTTCTTCTCTCCTCTTCTTCGTCTTTTTCTCCTTACTCCAATTCTGTTTCTCCAAATGACTCGTCGTAAGTCTTTTCGTTCTTCTTCTCCCTCTTCATTCTATTCTTTCTTCTTTCTTTTCTTCTTCTCCTCTCCTTTCTCTCTTCTTCTTTCTCTCCCCTATATCTATCTCTTCAATTCTCTCCACCCTGTCACTGCGACTTTCTTCACTGTCTCCTTCGATTCTCCCTCTTCCTCCTCTTCTGCTCCTCCGAATCGAGGTGAATGCTCGCGTATAGAAGATTGTTTAACAGAGAAAGATGCTGTAGAAGTCTTCAAGAGAAATGGAGAAAACGAGGATGAGGAGACAGGCGAACACAGAAAAGAAGGTCATGTCTCAAGTGGTAGGGTGAATGAAGGAGGAGGAGGAGACCAGAGGAAAGAACAAGAAGAAGAAAGGAGAAAGAAAGAAGAAGTTTCACAGAAAGATGTGCAACTCGCCATTGAACGAGGATGGTGGGACCTCGCCAAACAAATCATTCTCAAAAGCCACACACATAGTAAGATACACAAATCCATCTCTCATATATCTTTCATCTATCTATATTTA
>NW_027152953.1:6738-9316 GCF_002600585.1 Cystoisospora suis
TATCTTTCATCTATCTATCTTCAATGTATTCGCCTTTAACCTCTCTATCCATCGTTAGTCCCTCTTGATCTCTTAATGTGCAACTATCAAGGTTTCTGTCTATCTCCTATCTATCTCTGGTTCGTGTCCGCATGCGTAGTGTGGAGGAAGTAGGAGGAGGTTAAGGTGGTATGAATGGAGAAGGAAGTCGCACTCGTGCGTTGCAGTCGCTTTTTCTGCCTCTGATCTTCTCTCACTCACTCAAAGCCTAGAAATGTCTCTCTGGGTCATATCTATACATCTACAGACATATCTTCCATAAAGCTATATAGTCTTATCTCTATCTATTCATGTATGCGTGTGTACATACTCACATATGTAGCTATGTTTGCTCATATATGATCTACTTATATATATATATATATATATATGTAGAGTTGAAGAGAGGAAGAGAGGCTTCCATAGAGAAAGCAGGTCAGTAGAACGGTTCGTCTTTAGGAGTATTTCGACGGAATTTAGCTCGCAGCTCTTCTTCAGTCACTGCATAGGACTCTCTATAGAGATACTATGCGGTTCTGATGTTAATGAAATATATATGTATATATAGATGTATATCGATGTATAAATCTACATCTGTATGCGTGTGCATATGCGTAGTATATCTCCGTTCTCCTCTTCGAGAGTTAGAATGATGTAAGGTCAAGTTGTTTTCGTCATTCAAATCTCTCTAGGGATGATACTTCTCTGTCTCCTTCGGTTAACATGTCTACTTCCTTCCTTCTCTCTCTCTCAATCTGTCTTGTATATAAGCTCCAAGAAAGGAGAAGAAGAAGAAACGAAATGTCCGTTTATCTTTCTTTGAATCTACTTGACAAGGAGAGATGAAGATGCTTTTATGTTCCATCTCTCCATCCTACATGTGCCTGGACTGTGCTTCATCATCATATACGAGGTGTAAATACACACGAAAGCGACGTCTCTTGTCCTTTCTTCCTCGTTTTCTTCTTCTTTTTCTTTACAGATGTCGATCTCGCGTCGACAGTCCGTAAATCCGTAGGAGAAGTTCGAACTCATTTGGATGAATTAATTCGCGTATTAAATAAGCAACATCACGAGATTCAGGTGTACGTACACCCACCGCAAACCGTAGGATGAGTCGTCTCCTCGTGTAGACAACTTTCTCTTCGTGAATCTATTCGATAAAAAAGAAAAGCTTTCTTCTTTTCTTCTCCTTCTCTCTTTTTCTCTCTTTCTCTCTTTTTTCGTCAATCTCGTTTTCGCATCCTCTCCTTTTCTTTTCTATCTTCGAATGAACAAAAGAGTGAAGGTGATGATAGCGCATACACATCCATCAATCATACACAGAGCTGTATATACACTGTTGCTTCTCTTCCCCTTGCTTGTCGATTCTCCTTGTCTTCTCAATGAAATTCTTCTTCCGCTTTTTTCCTTTCTTTCTTCTTTGTCTCTGTATACACATCCCGAGCAATTCGCTTCTTCTCGGGGTCGCTGTGTGGACTCCTTCTTTCTCTTCTGTCTTTTCTTTCTCTTCTTCTTTTTCTCTATCGTTGCCATCGCGATAGAATTTCGTCTCCGACTGTCTTTTTAGAACAACGGCCTATCTTTCTCTCTCTCGATGTATGACGTACGACCCTTTGAGAGATTGTATGAATACACCTCGTGCTGTGTACATATATGTAGATACACCGAAAGACATCTCTCTCTCTCTCTCCTTTGTTTCTCTCTCTCCTTTTCTCTCTTTTCGCACACAAAATGCCGCCTTATATATGTGTCTCTATACATCCCCTCAGGTACACGTAGCTCAGAATCGTATCTCCATATATATTTGTCTCCATCTCTCTCTCTCTCTATATGTATCCGCATGATATATATATCTATGTATACGTGTATGCATATGTATGTATGTATGTTAATGTATCTATTTCTATGTGTGTGGGTAGAGTTCCGCCTGCGTTTCAATGGGCTCAGTCGCCTGTAGAGGTTTTTCTAAACATAAAGTTCGCCTACAGATGGAGCAGTCCAGGCAAGTCTCTCCCCTGCCAATTAAATCTTCACTCGACTATTCACTAAGGAAACAAAGAAGTACATGCAGAAAGAAAAGAAACGAGATAGATAAACCATTCACAGGGAGGAGAAGAAGAAGGAAAAAGAGAAGAAGAAGTGCAAGAAGTAAAAGTAGGAGAAGAGAGAGCCTCATTCATTCTTCCGTCTTTCTCCTCCTTCTTCTTGTTCTCTCCGCATTGTGTAGGATGTATGACTGTTGCTTTTTCTTTAGAGATTTTCTTCTTTGCTTCTTATTAAACTTCTGCTGCTTAGAAGAGAGAGATGTCCGAGGATAGAGAGATTCTTTCCCTACTTCGATAGTAGACATACATTCCTAAAGAGGCGATAAACTCTTTTCCCTCTCTACATCGAGTGTATATACACTCGAAAAACCTCCTCCTCTTGCATGCATGCATGAGCCTGTCCTACCTCGTTCTCTCTGGTGTATGTCCACTATGAGAATACAAGAAGCAATCCAAAAAAGACTGCTTCCTTTTCTTCTCTTTCTTCACTTTTCTCCTTTTCTTTCTTTCTT
>NW_027152953.1:9630-9788 GCF_002600585.1 Cystoisospora suis
AGAATTTTTGAGTGAGGAGAGAAAGTTCACATTTACGGGTGTGGGTACACATTCGGGTATTACAAAGAAGTACAATCTCACCCTCAAACTCTTCGACGAAATCAACCCCCATGTATGCCTCCGCAGCCACTCTCCACACACACACACAATTCTCCCCC
>NW_027152954.1:0-813 GCF_002600585.1 Cystoisospora suis
AGCCGCCGTGCTGATCGAGCACTGGGAATGTCCCGGGTCACGGCACCATTTTGTAGTGCCCGCTGCACAACAACGGGCGCCACTAGATACTGAGGGTTCGCCAGTGCCCCGAATTGCAACAGCGGCTCGCCCTCACGGCATCACACTACGGCAACACTTCCACTAGGGAAGCCCGCATACGCACAGAGTCGGCACTCCGTGCGGTTGGGACGTTCGGAGCTCCACGCACGCTCCCGAAAATCACTGGCTCCCACGAGAGTGTACAGCTCAGCTCTTCTGCCAGAGTTGAGCAACTGCTACCACTGTTTTCATACAAACAGTAATCTCTCAAAGTAGCAGAATAACTGATTCTCTCTCTAAGTAGCAAGTTGCCTGCGCGCGGCGTCTCTTTCGTCGTCGCAGGAGGTCCGCTCCACGAGCAACCAGCGTACACTCTCTCCCTGCCTAGCAGGTCCAGCGCCTTCCCGGTACCGTAGCGTCTCTTACGGCACCGGGCGTCCCCGAACCACTACACGCAACACAGCCTCACCACTGTGGGCAGTAGTGCTGGCTGCCTATTACAGCGTTACTGTAGCAGCTCACCGGCTGACTATTAGCCGAGTGAGCACTGCAGGCTTTGGCGGGCATATCATCCGCCCCCTACTAAGAAAATCACGACGTCCTCGTCGTGCAGGTCTGCTAACCTGTTCTCTGCAGTTTCGCGCGGCTGACTCCTCCCGTACAGTCTACAGGTGTATGGGGGAGTAGCTCTACCTGGCACTCGGATCTCGCCTTTGCACGCAAGGCTGTGCCACGCTCAAAGACTGGTGATCA
>NW_027152955.1:0-6285 GCF_002600585.1 Cystoisospora suis
GTCAAAGCGCGGGCGTTACAGGAAGCCTGGCTGCCGGTTTCATGAATGACAGTACTCAGCTGCTGTCGACACACGACCCCACCCCGAGACGAGTCTCCTCTCTTGCTAAGCGTGCACGGCAGTGAAGCCTCGAATATACAAGGGCCCTGGAGCGGACGACTCTGCAGACGCTACCAGCCGTCACGTCGGTGGCGGTTGTGTTACACTACAAACGCTCTTTGAAGACCTTTGCCCTCTCCCTGTTTTTCAGTTTCTGTATCCTGCCTTGACAATAGGGGGAAAACCGCCCGACTATAATCATCTTTGTTAACCATAGCAGCTGCCTATGATGTGGAGGAGCTCTATCCCACGAAAGCAGTCCGAACTACTTCACAAGTGATAGCGCATCTTTGCGCTGGTTCAAGTTAGGCGGGCGGCCCAAAGTTCCGACCTCGCACAAACGAGGAAACTCTGGTAGTTTATCATCACCTCTACTCACTCCAGCGATAAAAGCAATGAAGTTCCTTGAGTAGTGATTCCTTCACGGGACCGAACAAATCACCATGGCACGCGGCCGAGGCCCATGGTTTTTCTAACTGCTCTCAAGCTACGACCTGAACTTCCCCATGTGGAGGTACGAAACCTAAGAAAACACAGGTGACGGCACATTGCTTTTGCCGGGAGTTGATTTCATTCCCGCTCGTGCAAGCCTCGCGGCAGCAGAACTTCAGAATATATTGGCAGCACTGCCTCAGCCTTCTCTGGAAAGTACAACGTCACGGCTTCCAGTGCGAGGGCTCTGGCCCTGGACACCACCCGTTTGAGGGTATCTTCAGAATCAGCGGCCAAACCGGCTGGGAGGACGTCAGCTTTGCTCCGACTCATCTCATTAGGGTCTAAAACAGCGTTGGACGGTGTCTCGAAGGTGCTGTCTGCGGGGTTTGTTTTCCCCGGGGAAACTGTCAGCCGTGGTCTTTTATGTAGATTGTCCGCGGCCGGTTCTCCTTTTCGCTCGTGGCCGTTTATAAGATCCCACTGGACGCGGCGTTTCCTTTGCGGGAGCTCTCTCTCACCTCCTGGGATGTGACCACGGGTGGACGGCAGACCTTGATCGGTGGATGACAGGAGACCGCCGGATGTACACAAGAAAGGCCGAGGAAGGGCCGTTTCCGCACCGCCAGTCGCACATACTTGTTTCTTCTTGCTTTCACTTTGGCGATCATGAGGCTCTTCAAGAACGTCCTTCGCATCCGCGGCGATTGCGACTCGGAAGCCGGCCCAACGCTCTGCCGTTGCAGACAGTCTGCGGCGACTCAGCGGCAGTAGGGAACGGGACCGAAGAACGCCTGCCATTACCAGTGCTTGGAGCAGGAAAGAGACGTCTGCGAGATCTAGAAGGGCAAGTGTCTCTTGAACCTGCGACGCAAAGAGATCAGCTTTTAACGGTGAATTCGTGTTTAATCGCGTACACGCGCGCTGCTCGAACTCCCTCCAGTCAAAAACACGCGATGCACTACGTCCATTCGTAGCAGGAGGACGCGCTACGTACGCAGCAGCATTGCATCCGCGCCACGCGCAGAGTCTAGAAGAAACGGTGTTAGATTACCAAGCACAAGTCGCTACTCGTTTGGCGATTCAAACGTAGAACTGAAGTGCAGGAACACGTAGGGCTGCGCAGACGGAGACCTTCGTACTCTGTGACAGATTCGAAAGTTCATCCGTGGCTCACTGACTGCACATGAGAATGCTCCTTTTCTGCTGTATGATAGTGGGCTCCTAGGCTGGTTACCTCTCTGGCGCCACTCCCAGGTTTCGTCTGTAAAACACTCCAACATCTCAGAGAGAGAATCTGAACAAGTGCACTGTTCAGAGAACCGTCCAAGCGCAGCCACGCAACGATGGGACGCATGTTTCTTGGAAGCGCCCATATGCCTTCGGCTGCGCGTTGTTCTTCCTTTTCGTTGTCTGCCACAGCCTGGCTCCAAGTCCCAGGGGCCTCTCGGTCCTGCAGGCTTGGCGGCGCGGCGGGGCGTGCTCGCCAAGTAGGAGCCGACAAGAAAGGCAGCCTCTTTGAATCCAGCGTTGTCCCTTCTGTCCCCTGTGCTGCCAAACAGAGCTCTCCTCCAGGGGTCTTTCCTTCGCTCTGCTGTTCCGAATTCACCGCCGCGATGAAGCTCTGCGCCAGTCGGTACACACACGGGGTAATCGAAACCGTAGTTGCGCCGCTGCCTCTGGCGGGCAAGCTTTCTGGTAGCTGTTTCCATCTCTCGGTGCAAAAAGCCTGGATAGATGGTTCCTCTTTGTCACCCTCCTCAGGCGAGACAGCATCGCATTTGCCTCCCTCGCCGACTTGTCTTTTGGTCTCCTCCGGTGAAGACCGTTCTTGCGGCACGTTACCGCGACGAGTTGTTCTCCTGTTGCGCACAGCCTCACTGCTTAAAATATCACCATGTCCCCACACTGCCCAGATGACTGGGGGGACCCCAGAAGGAGGCTCTCGATTTCCTACGGGATCACGCGCTGGTAAATATGGTCTCCAGACCTCACCCTCCGCCCTTCTATCCATTCTGGCAGACATAAGACGAGTGGAACTATCACCTGACAGATCCACGTTGGTCCCCGGCGACGTGTCTGGGGGCGTTTTCCTACTCCTGTTTTCGAGTTCTTCACCATCATCTTCATAGTCGGAAATGACAGGAAGACGCGCCGTCTCAGCAGGCACGGGGTCTCGGAACGAGTGTTCGTCAGACGGGGGGCATGATAGCTTGGACAAATGGTCTGTAACTATGCTTAACCGGCGTACGCAGTACCGCGGTGCAGCTTCTTGTACAGATACCATGCGCCAGTCTGCTCCCCCAGGTACCAACACTACCAGTCGCAGCTGGGTTAAAACTGAGAGAGCCAGCTGGAATATGGCGCACAGAGAGGCTCCTACCATCTCTTCCACCTGTCCGTTTCGGGCCTCAGTCGCCCCGCCTGAAACGGCTACTTCGTTGATGCTGTCCCCCTTCCGAGCAGCCACTGGACTCGCTTCGCTGCAGTGAGAGACAGCACCCCCACGTACAGTGCACCCCGTCCTTGCTCTGAGTACCCCGGCTCCGTCAAACCGAGGCTCCTGCCCGCTCAGCAGTTCTCCGCCATGAACCGCTTCCTGGAAGTCGTTGACAAAGTCCCGAGCAATTTGAGTGATGCCAGCATCGCAACGTTGTCTCCTCTCTGAAAGTAGACGTTCCTCAGCCCCTGCGGCAGCCCGCACTCCGGTATTTACATTTGGCGAAAACTTCGTTGGCTGTGCGCGCCGTACACACGTAGTACCATCCGACGGCGAACCACCTGTTACCCGGTTGCAGTACAGGTCGAACGCGACGCGGACGGCGACCCCATCGGCCCGTGCAGCCGCTGCCTGCGATAAGAGAACACTGCAAATAGACGCAAGCAGACGGTACGCGCGAATCGCGAGACGCGAACCCGAGGGTTCAGTGCAGCAGCGTGCGGGTACCTCGACAGGGGTGTTAGGGGTGTCGTTAAGGTGCAACTTGCCACTGCAGGTCGGGAGCTTTTCTTTCAAGTGCCGATCTGGCGCCCCAGATTTCGGCTGCGGTTCTTCGCTGCCGAGTTCGTCTCCCGAGTGCGAATGGTGGACTGTAGTGCTTCCTTCTAAAACTTCCAGGAGAATCCTCTGTCCTTCTAGAACGAGATTCGGGAGAACCGGAAGAAGCAGCCCTTTACGCAGTATGGTAAGACATACTCGCGTAAATGCCCTTACTCCCCAATCCGAGGGACTCGGTGTTGAAGCGCTGTCGAGTTTGTTTCTGTCTTGTTTAGTTTCCGCACTTTTCAAGTTGCGAAAGCTCTCACCGAAGAATGCGTTCACCCTGTCTCGTTCACCTGATGGCAGGCTGAACCTGAGTGCTGTGTCCCACTTGTCCTTCTCAAGAAAACCCCCACTTCCCTGGCAACGAAGTGGTGTCACTCGGACCAAGGATAAGCAATCTTCACCTTCAGCACTGCTGCGCCCGCTGTTTGCGGGTGAGGCGCCTTCTGGCCGGCCAGCCTCGCCCAATTCGTGACAGGCGTGTGAGCAGATTCCCCCCCCCATGTCTGCAATCGTATTGCACGCGGCAGTGTCTCTGCTTGCTGGGACGACGAGGGGGACCTCTTCGCCTTCAAGGACATTGCTATCTGTGCTAGCGGCCAAACGCCCTGTATCTGTAGAGGAGTTAGTGAGGGGCGTGAACAAAGAGTTCAGGTAGGGTTCGCTCGCATGCGGAGGCAGCGTAGTCGCTGCGTCTCGCCACCAGCCCCAGCGCACATCCTCTGCAAACTCCGGCAAGCACACCGGAAAACCGCCTGCACCGGCCTGAGGAACAATCGTTCCTCCATGACCGGCAGCGGTACCCGTGGAGATGTTCCATTGCCCGGCTGGGAGCACAGGCAAGCGGCGGTCAACGCACAGAGCCGACGCTGCCCAAGCTGCGAACACAGCAACACCCCCTGCAAACGCGGGAGGGAAGAGAGCAGGATCGAGAGGGTCTTGCTCTCCCGCGGCCCCAAGGAAACCGTCGACCAAATGGTAGCCGGCTGAAAGCGGAAGCTTCGTCGAGGAGGGTGAAAGCACCGGAAAGTGCAACCGAGAAGTGCACGAGAAAGGGACTGGCACAAGCGTCGGAAGAGCATGCGCCGGAAAATATTCTCTAGCAGCTCCGCCAACGCAATTAGTGGTTTCTCTTTCCTGGCTTGACGAATCGTGAGACATCACGAGCCCGTCACAGGAGCAAGAATGGCTCACGAAAGGACAGCTGCTGACACCAGAACTTGCCCCTTGCCAATAGGGAACAATGCGCTGTCGCTCACGTAGACTGAAGAGACCGTCAAAACCACCCCGCGACCCTGTCAACTCCCCTGCCGTGCGCGTCTTCAGCGGAGCGTCCTCGAAGTACTCGCCGGCCTTCTGTCTCGGATCTGTGGCACCTTCATACGGATCGACACGCGTTTCTCTACAAGACCCGCTCATGTGGTCGATTTCACAACTACTGACACAGTGTATCAGGCCACCAAACTGTGGAACCTTTGGAGTATGCTTCAGAATATGAGTCGATATCCCCCCTTCAATGCTTCGAGCTCCAGCTCCCGCTGAGCCGGGGATCCCAGATTCCAGAGCTGCAGGGCTTCCACCTTCTCTCAGCAGGTCGTTCTCGTCTTCGCCTTCATCCAAGTCGCCACCAAGAAACAACAGAGAATCGTCCGTAGTAGCTGGCAATGACACACCTGAAACAGTGGGATCTCGATTGTCAGCAGACTCTAGCAGCCGAAGAAGACTGGCGTCTAGGTCTTCCTGAGCGTACAGAGACAGAAGAAGATACAGAGTTGTGCATAGTTGCCCATAGATCGTGGGCGTCCGCACTGGACTGCCTGGTCTCCTAGAACAGTGCAGCGCGCGCGGCTTGGCGCCACAGCAGTCTGTACACGGGCCGCTAGTCCGTGCGTCGGACGACTGAACTTGGATAGTGTCATGAAACGGGCTGCAGACTTCCACAAAATTTTACAGGCCCAGTCACGCGGAGTGGCGTCTTCACGCAGTGAGCAATTTTGCTCGCGCGTCGGAGTGGCTTGAAGTGAGATGCTCTTCACTGTGTACACAAGCATTCCTAGAAGTCGTCGGTGCTAGCGTGACGACCGAGACCGGAGGTGGCGGGCACACGGTCCGCCCGTTCTGTCCAGCGTGTTATGGCATCGCCCTCAAGTGTGAGGGCGCAAGCTCCAACGGTGCCTTCCCCTGAGACTGGAAGTAGAAAAACACTGGGCGAAGCCGTCTCTATGCGTATCCTCTTCGGCTGAGAGTGAAAATCTGTGCCGAGCTCACAGGGAAAAGACGCAAAGCATGGCACAAGCGGATCACCGCGCCGGGCGCCAGGGAGTGCAAGAGACACTATAGACAAAGGCGAGCCGAGTTTGCACACGAGAGTGGCAAAGGCAAGTGGACTAAGCAGATAGAGACTTTTGCTGGCCCGGAAGGCCCCTGCTGGCACGCTTCGCCGCAGAGAGGCACACACCGAACGGGTCAGAAGCGTGTGTCTTACATCGTCCGACCCGTCATCAGGTTCTAGCAGCTGCTTGTCGAATTCCCCTGGAGACTCTGAAACCTGTCGACACAAACGAATACGGGTGCATTGCGGACCAGCCTACGACAACGATCATAAGAATCACCCACGGACAGCCAGCTGCCGTGGCGGATGCAAAGATGACCCGTGTTCTGCCGCAAACCTCCAAAGACATGACACGGCAGCCAAACACACTTCTCGACGA
>NW_027152955.1:6521-72811 GCF_002600585.1 Cystoisospora suis
AGGAAAGCCTGGAGAGGGGTTAGAGAACAATTCCGGATCTCAGGACAACCAGCTTTATATTGCAACAGCTGTGCCACCCGGTCGTGCATATTCTTAGGCAGAGAAAAACTAGCCAGGTCGGCGGACTAAACACCTACGTAATCAACGTAACACGCACCGGCCCACAGGCCTGACAGCTGTCCTCGACGTTCTGCTGAGTAAACCTCTGGGGGACTATAAGTGTTCTGGACGACATACTGACTACCGCGACTTGACCATTATATGCCGATCTTTGCCGCGCTCCAGGAGCCGCACACGTGGACAGCAGGAGGCTTCTTACATTTCTCGCTGTGATGCTTTCGACCTGTTTCGATTCGCGGAGGCTGCACTCTTCCTGCTTCAGCGGTGGAACGGCGCCGTCGTCCGCCCCGCCCCGGCACAAATCGGTACTGCCGGCATCGGTGAGGCGCTCTGTTGCACGAAGCTGCCGTCGTCCATAAGTCTCAAAATACTTCGCTACAGGATCCTCATCGTCTCGACCCGCACCGAATGCTTGCCTCGCAGCCTGTGCGCCTACCCATTTAGGCAAGAAATACGACTCTCCTGATGCCATTTGTTCGAGCAGTAGTAAGGCGCCAGCAGGTGATATGCCAAGACTTGCTTTGTTGATTTCTCGCCACGACAAGCCCGCGACAGCAGACCGATCTGGGCCCGCGTCGATGCCGCTGCGTTCAACCGCAGAACTCTTCACTACCGTCTCTTCCTCTTCTGCGGTGTCAAGTGTCTCCCCGAGCTGTTGAGCGTCCGACTTAGCCTGCTCTGACCCATTGCCAAGCGAAGAACGAACGCCTGTTAGCAGAAGTGTTCGCGACCGGGCTTGGGAGACAATTTCTTGAAGCCGTGCCGACAGCGAGCGGAATGTACGTAGCTTGCCACATAACGCAGCCCGAGCACCGCTGAAGATCCACACAACGTTTGGGAGGGATAAGAGCACGACGGCTGTGCCCTCGCTGTCAGCAGTCCACTATTCTCCTGGCTGGCCGTCCGTCGGCACGACCGCTCACGACACACGCGTCTCCAACGACAGGTCATCCCGAAGTGAAACGTTTCAGGGATCTCTATGGAACATTCTGCGACACGAGCAAGCAGAAGCGGCAGCTCTCGTGCGAGAAACGAGGCAGTCGATGTGTTGTTAGAGTTGCTACTCGTCCGACCACACTATAATCCTGAACCCTTGCAAGCAGAGAAATCGCAGCAGCGCAAGCGGAGAACAGGCGGCCGAGGACACACTGAGGGCCGACGTTACGTGCACCACACTTGCTATGTCCCATAGGTTCAGTGCTTACTTGCTAAGGCAGTAGGGCCGCCGACACTTCGCCTCAAGAAGGCATTGAATGGGAGCCTTTCGCGTTGCGGCGGTAGAGCCCGCAGGCGTACCGCCTACTGCTCGCTCTTCTGTGCCGTCTGCCATACTCGGCGCAGGCTCCTTTACCCCGATTGTCGCAGTCCCCAGTTTACTCTGAGGAACCGTGTGGTGAGGCAGTGGCTGCTTTGCCTGGACAACCCAGCCACGCCGCGCCCACTGCGACCAAATCCCTTTCCATTCTGCCTCGCGAAGCTCTTTCGCTGCGTCAAGCGCTGAATATGGCCGGTAATGTGTGAGAGGAGTAAGCAGCATCATCTGTGAGACATTGCAATGGGACCCCAGCAGATCACTGCGAACTCGGTTTACACAAAGGGAGAAGGTGGCTTCGACAGAATCTGCTATGCACCAGAAAAGGACAAGTCCCTCCCCCGCGATACAAGTCCAGACGGCAGGAGGTGATGCCCCGCTGAGGGAGATCGCAGACAACTGATGGCAGACAACTTAAAGCTTCGAACGCATGTGCGTCAGTAAAAGGAGACGCAAGTGTAAACACACCGACTACTGCGGTTACGATGTGGACATCGTGCCAGCTTCGGCTCGGTGAAGAAATACGTGTGCGCAGTCAGAGTTTCGAGGCATCATAAAACTGGATTGCGAAATGGACAATACAGCGCACGCGTATTCTGAATAGAGCTTACCTTCAGAGCGTTCCGCGCAAGTAGAACTCTTGAATTGTTGAGCGGGCGAGACGCCTGTAAATTGGTGAGCACCAAGGAGAGGAATCAGCAACTGAAGTTTTCCTGCTTCGTACGTTTACAGCTAAACAAACAATAACGCTTCTGACTGTTTTTCTAGGGCGGCGAACAAGACCGTATGAATATCACTGCTCGGCTTCCTCCGCTAGCACCATTCAGTTATCTTCCTGACTCAAGACTGACTCTTCTGCGGCGCCGTTTACTAACATGGACATGAGATGTACTATCTTGTTTTCGTGCACACTTGCCAGCCCAACTGTCTTAGAACAATAGAGACACCGCTCCACGTCGATCGGGCTCCACTGTGAACGCTGTCACCTTGGACCTCATGGCGTCCACACGCGCGGTCGACTGCGAAGAGCGTGAAACAGGAAGAGTCCCTACAGATTCCATTCTCGACACGGGCTTCGGGCGTGAATCTTGAGTTATTGCGCAGGCGGAGAATTACTCGTGTGCGTTCTGGCTGTAGGCCGTGGCAACACGTCTATGACTCGTTCGGGCGCTGGAGAAGCGCACGGGTAGAAGCAAGTCTGCAAGGACGTCTGGACGAAACCGGGGACAAAAGTGCGGACACGTACTAGTGACGTGCGCGAGGGCATTTCCGGTGGATTCCATGATGGCGTATGCGCTAGAAGGACAGCGGCCTGGTGCTCCACCGCCGGGGCGTCCCCGGCGCAACAGTCGAAGAGAGGGGTTGCCCGGGTAATTACACCCTCAGGTCCCTTCGACGGGCACACTAACGAGTCGTCGCCGCTATAGTTCCGGCTATCTAGAAGCGAAGGCACCCTGCATGTGCTGACAAGATCTCTTAGTTCATAGCCGCCGACGCGTCTGCGGGGAGATGCGGAGGATCAGCGCAACGCGAGACAACCAGATAGCAACATAGTATAGATGCGGTACAGTCGCCAGATACTGGCCCCTAGAAAGACGGGGGAACCTTACACTCGGAGCAAGAAGGCTGGTTAGGCGGACACGAGGAAGGATAAACTTGTTTTCCTCTTACACAGTATGGGCCGCACCGCCCCCGTCTCATTCGACACCCACCTCAATCTTCTGACACGGAGCCCAGCAGAAGTCGACAACAGGTAAGAACCTGTTACACATCTACAGAGAGTATGCTGTGCACTCGCCACGGACGAAGACAGCTGTTCCCTCGACAGTTTTGGTGCACCAGGAAGCGCACTTGTGCCTAACCTCCTGTTGGAGCACAAGCTAACCTACTCAAGTAGTGGCGTCGCAAAACAAGCGACCCGTGGTCCGCGTGGTCCTGCGGGTGATGAACATTAGGTGACCCCGCACTCCAAGCGGTGTGAGACGTCTCTCCCAACCAGGGTTATTGATATCAGAGAAAACGGCTGACACAGAAATAGCGCGTACACAGGACCGGCACTCAAGACGGACGAGAACAACTGCAGTGACAGGAATTTCCCTTTCCTTAGGGGAATGCCCGGTAGACCAGAGGCCTCCACGTGGAAGCATATCAGTAAGTCCCGGGCGTATTTCCTCACCGACAGTTGTTGAAGATGCGTACGTTGTTTGCGCGGCGCAATGTCATGAACGAGAAGATATGTCTACATGCTGCGCCGTCAAGGAAAGGGCTGCAGAGGGCGGCAATGATCTGAAACGAGACGGGGCACGTCACACACATAAGTGAACCGCCAAGAGTGAGTGTGTTGAGTTGTTAGTGGGAGTGCTCAGGTCACTCGCTCTCTATACGAGTACGGCTTTTCTCTATTTTCAAGTTTTTTCTTGCGTTCCTTTCTCCACTGACGTCACGCGTGCTTCGAGTACTCTTATGGGTGGGAGCTCGCTGGGGTAGAGTGGCAGCTGTTCTGGTCTTGGTGCAGCTTTGCAGGAACCACAAGCCACACCGACCACGCGCTCAGAGAAAGAACGGAGAGGCGGAAGAGAAGCCTGCACGCCCCGGAGCATCCGCTTCTCGTGGCTTGGGGAATGTGTTAGACTTGAATAGAAACGAGCCCTGTCCAACCTCTACTTGTGCGTATTTCTCTGCTGTAACGATTATGATTGCAATACCTACTGGTACTAAAATATTCAATTGGCTTGGTACTTATTTCTCAACGCGAAGCTATCCCTTGATATCATCTCCAGAAAGACCATTTCTAGCTCCGTTTCAGGACCCTAGCAGACAAGCGTCTAGTGCTGCCGCCGAAGCTGCTTTCCGCTCAAACTACTGTAGAGCAGCTCGAGACCATGAAGACTTTACCGCTTAGCTCATAAGCCGCTTGTTCTCGAACACCGGCTGACATACGAAGACAGACGCTACGCTTTGGAAGAGGGCCAAAGCTGCACGACCATGAGGTCTCTGCCTGCTAGGCTTGCCTGCCACCGACTACACTATGACTTTCTCGAAGAAGCCAGTGCCAACCTACCGTCCAAATAGGATGATCAAGCCCGGGAAGCGTGCGGCCATCAGGGCCAAAGACTCCACTTTTGGCAGCAGCAAACGCGGGTTCATCAATGGAAAAGTCTGAGCCAGACGGAGAGGGGAACCCAGCTGACGCAGATGGACCCTCCGGTAGTGAAAGCCGCCCAGCACTCCGCGATGATGACAGGCTGTACCAGGAACGTTTAGGCAGCCCGGAGATGTCACGAAATTGAGGTTCGGAGAGAGGGCTGCTGTCCGCAGTCATGGAACTCGAAGTGGCCTTAGCATGCAGAAGGCTTCTGTATGTGGCTTCTGCTGAGAAGGCAGAAGAGAAGGAAGACGACGTGCTTGCTTGATGCGAAAGTGCGATGTGCCTCCCGCACTGCGCGTGCGGCAAGGGTGCCGCGTCGAGCCATCGCGCCGCCACGAAAAGGCGTTCAGCTACCACGGTGGCAGCGAAGAAGACAAATTCATCTTCTGTGAGTAGCACAAAAGGTGAGCAAAAGACGCCTTACAGTCACACGCGGATCAAAAACTTCTTCGTCAAAAGAAGCGTGCAGGTGAACAAACCGTCGACCAGGAGAAGTAGGGAGCTAAGGTGATTTGAGAAAGAATCCCAACTGCCTCCATGCTGGAAAGTCCTTGTTTGTCTTACCCAGCCGCCAAGTTTGCAGTGTGTCTTGGAGTAAGTAGGAACACATCCAAAATGAAAAAAGAAAAGGGCGTAGATATGACCGAGTTCACCATATCTACACAACTTTATCCCAAGTTCAACAGCGTGTGACACCGAGGGCATGCGGCCCTGCAAGACCCGTGAACAAAACCGAGAGCAGGCGCTGGGGTTGCAAGTCGCCTTTTGAACGCCAGGCATAAGAATTCCTAATAGACGCCGCCCCGTCGAGACTAGCTATCAGGTCCCGTACACAAAGGCCCCAGAGTAGGCCTCCTAGCAGGAGGGCATGAAAGGCACCGAAAGACATACCTTTACGCATGTTACGGATCAGTCGCTGGACAGTGCGCGAGGGCATGTGCGCTGCAAGCTCCCCGCTGTCGGCCACCTGAAAACAAACGGCTCCATTACTCCACTCCCGTATCGCCACGGACCTGCGTTTGTCCGGCCCTACCTATTTGCGCTGCAGACGCCTAGAAGCAAGCTCCTAAGCCGCGGCGGAACTACGGAAAGACTGCGGTTTTCATTACAGGTTTTTCGTAGAAGTCGGCCAGAATGTTCACCTAAGTACACTTCCGAAAGTTGGACTGTAAGCAGTACCGGTAACTTTCCTTCTCTTGAGAGGGCGAGTCGAGACATTCACTCGTCGGAACCGATCTGATCTGCGGAGGGACGACGAAGCAGAACAGAACAGAACCATACCTTCCGTTTCTTTGTCGCCTGTTCTTCCTCATCCTCCTCGGAAGGGCTGTCTGGCGGATGAAGAACCTCATTGTTTTCATAATTGTCTTCTACCTTTGTACTCGTCCGCCCGCGAAACGCCTCGAGCTCGTGAAGTTCATCAGTCCTCCGACCTGCATTAACACAGAGTACAGAAGCCGCCGGACGCGACTCTAGCGACATCAACAAGCAGTCATCCGCGCCTGCATCACGGAGCGTCCTGGTCCACGTAGTTCATACACAAGAAGCGCGTGCCGCGACGGCAATCTCCCCTGAGAGGAATGTTATCTGGGCGCTCTACCCGCGACGTCGCACCCGTATATGCCGTTCTCTCGGCCATCACAACGTTATGCAACAATGATCGATGACTAGGGATAGTGTTTCGAACGTCACAGCGTCTCGACCACCGCTGCGCAGGAAACTCGCCTTCATGGCTAGACACAAGGAAGGCTTGCAGAAGCCATGGCACGGGACGCGTGGACGTACAAGAGCTAAGCCATGCTGCCACTCGAGACCCCCCGTATGCGAGCGCAAGTCCTTTATCAATGCGAGTAACATCTTTCCTTCCCAATGAGGTAGATAACGAACCCACACCGCACACAACATACTCCGTTGTGGGAGTGAACGCCGTGTCTCATACGCAGTCGTGAAAGAATCAACGAGGCCCTTCATTCACAAAGAATACAGTCCAAGAGCGGTGGACCCAAGCTGCTGCGAGAGTACACTAACCTGTAAGAATTCCAGTCGGCGCGCGTCTGCGACGACGACGAAACGCAACCGCGATATGTCGCTGTTGTTGAGCTTGCTGCAGCTTCTCGTTTCGCCTGAACGCCAACCCTCAACAGCGCTCGATAGATCAAGCTTTCAGCTATCCCGGATCTATCTATGCCAACCGATCGAGATAACCACCTTGTACGGAGACGAACACTGCAGTCCTGATACAGAAGTGTGTTGCGTTGCGTGAAGCCAACGACAAACGTCACACCACGATAAAAATCGGTCTGTCCTTGGCGGGGCATCGGTGAAATTCCTTCAGTTTTGTTTATTCCCGGAAGACCAAAGAGCAATCTAGACCCAGGACTGGTCAGCTGTGGCAACAGCGTGCTGCATAAGACCTACTTCTGCGACCACGCCAGTCCGCGTAGGGGTGCCCACAGCTGCTCAGCTGCTCGCTTGAAAAAGGGTACAGATGCAGCGCCATGAGCGTACAGGAACAGTGGTTTCAGGTGACAACGAGTTGTACGACTTTGCTAACGTGCCTCCGAAGTCGCTGAGTCTGACAGAGGTCTCACCGCAACCGCCCCTCCTTTACCGACACACGCCTTCCAACGTTCCTGAGCCGATTATACAGCTCACTTACGGAAGCGCCTCTTCGAAACAGGTTTCTGAAGTTCCTCACCTTCGCCGCTCCCAGGGCAGTACATACGCGTCGGAGTCCGCAGGCAACTGCACTTTATGAACGTTCTCGTAGTGAAGCTTCAGAGAACGTGTCAGACTGTATAGACAGCCGCACAAGTGACAGCGGTAACGAACATCTCGGGTGCGGTGGAGTAGCAACAAGCGCTGTCCGATCACCGCATGCTGTGTACGCCGTCCCTCCTCAGCTTCGGAGAAGTTGCCTGTATCCTTGTCTTGCGGGCCTGCACTCCCAGAGCCTCGTTTCCTGTCCGACGATTTCAACCGGGTTATGTCTTCCTCCGCACTGCCATCATCGTTCTTGTGTGGAGACATAGAGCGGTTGCGGCGCCGAGACGCTGGCAGTGAGTAAGAGAGCCCCTGGGAGGTGTTGCCAACTCCTCCGCGGATCTCGAACAACCGCATCAAATACCGAATGATTGCCTGCAGAGTACCATCACCCGAAGGACACATGTAGGCCGACCGGCTGGCACATACAGCGGACAACGTCAGCTCATTTCGCGTAATCACAACTAATCACTGCATCCTTCACCAAATTCACACGCAGTAATCCAGAAAGTCCGGTACATTTTTTCGCACCTACCCGCGGTGCGACACGTTGAAGCAGACGAAAGATTTGTCGAACTTGCCAGCGTTTCACTACGCTGTCCCACCAAGTCAATGAAACAGGCGCGAGATCGCCGGCGCGCTAAAGAACCCACACAGCCTGGCGTATCCGGATATCAAATGGGATGCCGCGCGCGGTAAAGCCCCCCCCTCTTTCTGACCCCAGCTTGTTCTTGTCTGTCCGGTACCCCCGGCGGCGGTGTCAGCATGCTTTTCATCAGACACAAGGCTTACGTCGGTAGGAATTTGGAGTCGGGCAGAAAGACGTCTGATTTCCGGGCTGTGCGGCGAGAAAACTAGACGTTCAAGTTCGTTTCCGCCTGCCTCTCCGTAGCGTTGCACGATCGCCCTCGAGAACGCTTCAAGCTCGGCCTGTCGGAGAAACCACGCACACAGCACGGACGGAGGAAAACACTCGACAAAACTCAGCTAGTAGTAGGCCTCTAATCACGGCTTGATCTCATCTCCTACAGCTCTCCACTAGCGAGCTAGGGGCCCGAAACAAACACGCAGAATTGGTGGTGCACCTCCTTGTAAGCAAGGGTCGGGTACGAAGAACTGCCACCATGAAGAGTGACAAGTTTGAATATGCAACGCTGAGCTACTCGAGAATGTGCATCTTGGCTCCATCGCTCCCGCCACCAGGAGAACAGCCCCTAGAGGAAACCAGTCAAAGCACGAGCATGGCGCCACCTGACTGCACTGAGGGCTACGTGCCCCGAGACACGCACAAACTCTCTAGAGTTTGATATTGACAGTAGCAACACTCGGCGTGCGCGGACAGTTCCGCGCTGCGGCACGACGAGTACGTACGCACAACGACCAGAAGAAGACGGCAGATGGAGGCTCTTGTTGAAAGATTACGCACTCGAAGATAGGGCGTCAGAAGAACTTGACCCTTCCAATTTCGCTTGCTGAAAGCTTCCGCGACGCGGAAGTTGTCCGGAAGTGGTGCCTATTGAAAAAGCAGACAGGCGCAGTCTAGAAAAAGAGGCAGTGGCTGGTTGGTTCTTTGGCGCGGTACGCTATAAGCGAAACGTGTATTTCAAGAACAGTAGGTAACCGTGTAAGGTACTTTGGATTTGAGCCACAGGAAGCCACCTGCAGTCTCCGCGTAGTGGCCGAAGGCTACTGCAAAACGCGCGGAATTCGCAGGAAGAACCTGCTGGAGTGCGTATTTATTCAGACACAGCCTCGTGAAGGACTGACGAAAAAGGAGATAGTGCGTGGGCTGAGCTTGCGCGGAGAGACCCTCTCTGACGGTACAACGCGTGCTACGGTGTGGAGGAAGAGTCAGAAAGGACGCCGGGCCGCCAGAGGAGACTGAGACAAAGCAAATGAAGAAGAGAACAGTATGCTACGCATCTAGACTGCACCAAATCGACTAAGAATGTGACGAAGAGGTTACAGGGCCATCAGGCTTGTGGAAACCCTTTCATATGGAAACCATTTTCATGAAAGTCGGATTCTCCCATCATCACGGCCAGGAGGGCTACAGAACCATCTGATAGTGCCGAGCACGTCGACCCTTACCCGAGGTCTTAACTGTCGGCCCCGACGATGCTCACCCTCCGCGTCCGGCCCTGAGTCTACGGCCGCTCCGGCGCGATTTTCGTAATCTCCTTGAGTACGAGGTGGCTGTGCAAGTCCACTGAAAGCAGTGTTCTCCCTTGTGGCTCTTTCCGACTTTGGCGGGGGAAACGTAGAAGCAGCCGCCGTTAAAGGAACCGCGTTGAAGTGCAGCCACCTGGCTACCTCGCTCTGCAGCACCGCCCAGTACCGTTCGAAACCCCCAGAGTCCGTGAGGTGGAAGGTCCCAACTGGCGGAGGCGCGTTGACCTGCGGACATTGCATCAGAGCGAATAAAGTAGAGTGGATTAGGCGTCCGGCAAAAAGCGGTACCACAAACGCCTACACAACGGAATGGTTAGCTTGGCATGTACGCTACCGTCACGGTCATGAACTCTATGAATCGTCCACGCGCTAGAAAACAGTGAGAAAAGAAAGCCGTCAGAAGGGACACCAGCCCTGCACGTATGCAGGATAGTGCCCACAAAAAACTTCCAAATATGGGCGCACGTCGGCACGCCTACATGTACAAGTGCGGCGATGTACCACAGCAGAAGACAGGCCCTATCTCCATACACGCGTACGCACGTGCCGCTCACCGACAGCCAGCTGCAATCCGTGAGGCATCGGACCGATAGCATCGGCACCACTGCTCGAGGAGACTGCGTCTACACCCGGAAGGAACACGCAGATCGCACAAAACATAGAGTAAAATCCCCCCCCCGGTACGAGCACGACTCGGTCCTCGCGCGATAATCAGACTCCATCCCACCTTGTCTCGAGCGAAGCTGAAAAGGGTCACGACCTCTCGGACAGCCCAGCTGCAAGCCCCACTCGATGGTGTCACCTCCCCGATTCTTCCTCCGTCGGCCTCTCCTCCTCTCTCAAGCTGATGCTTTCCGCTGACAGTCTCGCGTGAATGGGAAGTCGCAGGCAACGAATTGGCCAGCGGGACAATGGAACCGGTCGAGCTTATCTCCGCCCCCGCGTCCTCTGGCGGCCGAACCACATCCACTAACCCCATCCGAGCTGGGAGCGAAACAAGAGCGCAGAGAACCAACAGAATGTCGGTTTCAACGGCATTGCGTCTCACTCACACAAGCGCGACGACTAACGACAGTCCCTCCTGCTCAAGCTAATGAACGCACTGCCTCTGTTAGCACGAAAGGGGTCCCCATCACGTGAAAACGTAAGGACAGAGCAAGAAGAAACGCCAGAGGCCGTCCCAGTTAGTGGCCCCGACAATTTCAAAGACACTCACCAAGGACAGAAAGAAGCCTTCTCAGGGCCGCAGGGGCACTGCGTTTGTTGTTGCCGATAAGAGGCAGCACGGGAGGTTGCTGTCGTTGCCGCTTCAACTGCAGTTGACGGCTGGAGAGGACAAGCACGTCGAAGACTGGACGAGGCAACTGCTCTAAGAGCAGGGGAGGCGCGTCCGAGGCAGAAAGCTGCTTATCAAGAAATTTCAAAGGGTACCCGCATCCGATCTGGAAAAAAAAGGAAAAGCGTCAATTTGTCCCTGCTGCGTAACACCGGCAAACGATGCCGGCGCTTTACGGTTCCGAGCCAGAGAAACCCTTCCGAGCAAGCTCAGTTAGCAGGTAGCGTTGCCACAAGCTTCAGCCAGCAACGTTCTTTCCAAGTAGAGTCACAACCACTTTCGAATGCGGTGGACAAGTTGCCTTGTCGCAACAGGTCCAGATTGGAACTTGGGTTTCCGCTCTCCCTCCGTACACAAAACTGGAGCTGACACGGGGCATTACTGCAATCCTGGTTCTACAACTACGCACACCCATGCGCACAGCGTTCACTGCCGTGAGGTGTCGCGCGCCCGGGTTCGTTCCTGAATGCTGGCACTTGTCAAGCCTGCCAGAGGTCCGCGGTCCACTGGCGCTCAGTGAAGCACTGACACTTGGCTTGTTTCGAGCCCACAGCCCGGACAAATGTAAGAGAAGAGCGACCGGAATGCATTGCCGACACACTGTCAAGAGTCTGCAAGCGCGTAAATGTACAACAGCGGTAATAACGGCACAAGGAGATGCTCGCTCCCCCCCTGCCTGCCCATTAGATCCCGGGAACTCAGACGCGCTCCTCAGCGTAATGAAAGACCTGCCTTAGCTGTTCCCCGGTTTTCAGTGCCGCGCTGTTAGAAACGGCAAAACTCACGGTCCGCAGAAAGGTCTCAAGAGGCATCTTTTTCAGCATGCTTGAAACCGTGAGGCCTTGAATAACGGAATCTGCAACCAACGACAAGGAAGACGCGTGCCCACAGAATCTCCAGTATTTGCCACCGGCGCCGGCACGCGGGCGGATAAACGAGAGAGGTCGTCGGAGGCTCGGGGACGCTACAATCCGTCTAGAGACTGAGACACCTAAGGCACCAACTACTTCGTTAACAGGTCGCCGTTATGAGGGCGGGCGAACACAGGCTTAAGAGGTTCCTTCGTAGTGCCCTATTGAAACTCTCTACCACCGCCCGATATGAAACAGCAACTGTTAGATGTCTCGGACTGTATGAAGAATACCCCATACTCACCGCGAACTCGACGTTTTGGCTTCAGAATCCCCGGACTACACTATTGACAAGTAATACCGTATCCCTGTCTAGCATGGGGCAAGATTTCACGTTGGACGTACCTTGGCTGCCTTGGCGAGGCTGAGCCGCAACGAGCTGGAGCAGGAACTGGTGAAGGCACTTTATGCGAATCATGACAGGGAAGAGAAACCCGTACATGCCGAGCGTCTTCTGACTAAAATGAAGTTTCGACCCTCCATATGAAGCACCGTCACGCATTCGCTGAGAGGAAAAACAGACGCGGGACAACGAGACACGTAGTCCGATAACTGAACACCAGAACCAAAAACGGCAAAGCCAAGTCAGGGGGTAGGAGACAGGATGAAACTACACCCCCCCCCTCCCCCAGAAAAGACATGACCGATCATAGATATGTGCCCCATCTGCTATAGGTACGTACACTGCACGGAGCAGATTGGTCATGTAGGCACGCAGGCGGAGGTGAAAGGGACAAGCGAGTGCGACATGCGTACACTACAATGTGTCTCGCGCGCTTCCTCGGGCTACTGCCGGAGGACAGCTCCACCTTGCAAAAGAGAACATCGGGAATGTTGGCCATTGAAAATAAACCCGTGCCCTTGATGCCACCTGACGGAACATGACAATTCATATGGTTTACTGTCCCTCACAGTCCTCGAGAGTACCACGACATTCCTGTCTTTGTACAAGCGCGGCACATCTGTTTCAGGACTTTTACACTTTCTTTTTGGCCCGAGGTCAGCCCTCACGTATACAGGAGAACGATCAAGACCACAAAACGGTGTCTACGGTAGAGCCCCCTCATCTCTGCGTGCCCGGACCTTTTCCACATTACTTCACACAAGTTGGACAACACGTGCGCCTACCAGCCACCGGCTCCAGGAGTGCCCTCCTGCGCACCGTCGCCTGTTCCACCACTGTCGGAGCAAACTGCAGTAGTACCCGCCACAAAGCGCAGCAAGCACGAGGATCTCAGTGCACTAATAGTATATTAAAGTGCCCTGGGCTCCACGAGAGATAGCGCAACGGGAGGAGCTAAATTGGCCACTAGAAACGGTAGCCGGCAGAATGCAACCATTTGACGCGCACGTGCCTCTTGGAAATAGACGTGCTCCGCGTGTACCCAGCCGTCATGAAGTGAGGAGACAACGTAGCTAGAAGTTGAAGTTCACACTTACTGGGCAACTCAGTTTAGCCACCTGGAGTGCGGCGGAGACCTGAACCTGCTCCGGCTGCATGGTTGGCGGCATGCCCCCTCGGCTCGTGGAGTTCAAGCTCTTTTCTTCCATTTTCTGGAACTTTGCGATTTCTTCGCGAAGAGCTTTCTGCTTTTGAACGCCTTCTTCCTTGGTCTTCACGCCCACTGTGGAAGTCTTCTGCACAACCACAGATGGAAGCAACTGACAATCTCCAAGGCCTCTCCATGGCGCTCGCCAACAGGAGCACACGCGACTCTGGGGCAGACGAATGATGCATCCTGCCGAACTGCTACTTCCATACCCACTCCGTCGCAACATAGATGGGTTCAAGCGAACGTGAACATCTATGCACCGAAATGCACCTCCAGCGCAGAACCACGTGCTGCCCGGACGCCTGGAAGCCTCCAATGTAGCTACTCTAACGAAGAATGCTCAAAGTCCTCTGTAAAAGGTCCGAGGATCTGCTCCATGGCAGAGAAAGATATTACAGAAGCCAACAGTGGCAATAAAAGAGTTGGAGATGCCGCCCATCCCGAAGCACGAAATGGGGGTATGAAAGGGCAGGAAGGCGCATGTTTCACCGCGAACGAGATGAAACCATGGGACTTCAGAGAGCTTCCATAATTCACCCTTTTAACGCACCTCGCGAGCCAAAAGTCCGTTGAGTAGCTGCTCGTTCCGTTGAACGGCTAGTCGGCACCCTTGAACGCGCCGCTCTGTAATCTGCATTCATGAACAGAATGGTTCACCAGTCCCAAGTCTGCACGGCTTTACCCCACTAGCTTCTGGGTTGTACAAGGAGACGGGTGCAACAGAGGCCAACAGGTACCGACAAGAATAGCCGCTCTCGAGAACCGCCTACAAAAAACTCCCTCTGCTGAAGTTTGATACACCTCGACGACCAACAACGCACGGCAGCTGAAGTCAATCGATTCAGGTATCTGCTGGACACAGGCTCCCACCAACCGGACTCTCACAGAATTTCTTGATAAAACCTGAGCTGCTGAGGTCCCAACAAACATCGTGAGCTTCTCTCTGTAAGAATGACCCCCAGAACAAAAAACGACAAACATCGACGAGTACGCCGGCGCGTGTGCACACCATTTCAGCGATGCGCGTCCGGGCTTGTTCCTCGTTGAACGTTTCGGTCCAGTAATAGAAAACGACCTCAGCTCCGCTCCTCTTGGCTCGCTTAGGGGGGCCTGGTCCAGCCGTTGATGTGCGCAGGCTGGCCGCTTGTGCCTCGCCTTTCTCTGCGCCGCCTACAGCAACTCGGGAATCCTGCTGCATGGCAACTGCCGCCATGCGCTGCACGGTCTTCCTGAAAGCACACCGTACAACACGCTCTTGTTGATTGAGCCACGCAGTCCAAGCAGTCCACGCTGTACGGGGTCACTCCAGGATCCAGGGAGGAGGTCACATATCGAATGAAAGCCCGACATTTTTGAATGTACACTTGTTGCCTGAGAGCCGTACACCAGCACAATCAAGTAAGCACGCCGTAATTGCACACCTCACGACGATCCGGTTTTCAAGCACACTCCTACTGCGCACGCCCCAGTTGAAAGGAAACGACTCTTATCACGTAAGTGGGGAGCCGACGACGCCGCCTCGTCCCTCTGTCGCACTCACCTGTCGGGGCCATTGACTGATCCCTCAGCCTTCGCGAGGAACTTGGAGACCACAGGTATCGTACAGCAGCCCACGCTCCTCAAGTGCTCGATGAAGAGGCGCAAACGCTGCTCAAACTGTGGTGTCCGAAGCATCTTTAGTTGATTCTTCCCTAGCCCCAGTGATCTGGCTGCCCCGCTGAAGCTCGTGTCGCTCTGAGGTAGCCCGGCTTCTGCTTGTGGACTGCCTGGTGGCGCCGAGGACAGGTCTCGACTTTCTCCTTCAACACAAGGAGAGTGAGAACACACTACCGAAAGAGTCGAAGAAGGTAACGGAGTGCATGTGCCTTGACCTAGAGTCGGCAAAAAAGCTGCATTCCCCGTGCGGGGCTCATCCCGCGCGTCTGCATCCCCGGACAGTTGCTCTTGCTTCAGAGCACCCGCCGAACCTCCGTAACATATTGCCGGATCCAACTGACTATTTGAATCACGGCCAAAGGTGGCCTCGGAAAGATTTCCTCGGTCTGCGACTGCGATGGCCTGTAGCTCGACTTTCTTCCCTCTCCCGCCTCTCCCACGCGCCAGTCCTCGAGTTTGTCCTCGACGTCCTCCTCTTCCCCGACCACGAGTCATGTCACCGGTGGGGGCAGGCGAGCTGTCGGGATCTCTCCCGGGGCGACTCGCCTCGCCAGCGTCTGGAGAGACAGTAGCCTCCGGCACCTCCTCATTGGCAAGACACCTCCCTTCATCAGTTGGATTCGTGTCGCACACCGAAGGTGATCTTTCCTCAGTCCCGACAGGTGATGCGACATGAAGACTTGAGGCTCCTGCAGCTGTCTCAGCGTGACTGTGCGCAACACGCTGGGTGCCGCCTGAACTGCCAGCCTTGACAAAGCGCGCCCCCCCTCGTCGCCCGCCGCGGCCTCCCCTTCCCCCCCCTCTTTTCTGGCCACCAACCTCGAAGTTGCCTCGGTCCATCTCCTGCCCACCAGCAGGAGCTACACTGGATTGAGGTGTTTCACTGACCGAAGAGACTGCCCCGATAGAAATCCGCCCAGGTGGGCCGGGGTCACGTCCGCCATCCAGCACTGTTGTCGAACAGCTAGCCGGGAACGCCAGAGGGGAAAGCGCTTTCGCGGACGCAGCAAAATACCGATACATAAAACACCGTCCACGCCGCTCTGCCACTTTCCATACTGCCTTCCGTCTCTCAAGCTCCTGAAACAGAACCCGGGAAACGTCAGTCTTTGCCGCGTCAAAACTCACTTCCGCAGGAGCATGGTCAGGCCTTGAAACAAGAGCTTTGCTTTTGTCCTGCTACCTCGAGGTGAAATAGCAGGTTACCCACTGAGTTCGACCCCAAGTCATGCAATAAGTGAGAAAATAATGACAGGGAAGCAGCACGGAGTTTCCAGTACGCCACTGACGTTCCGGACAGCGGCCTAAGAGCATTGTAAACAGGTGACGGAGAAAGCGCTGCACCAAACAAACGAGTCTTCCCTATCCCCGTCTGTCGTTGTCAGAATGGAAACAATAGAGAGTATGGAGTGCCCCGCGCATGCCCGTCATCTAGCCCAGCAGGCTTGATTCGGTCTCGGGAGGACGAGAATATTACAAACTAACGATTGCTAAGAACCACTAGCTGTGCTGGAGTTTATGGTTGTACACGGTTGTCCCGTACTACACGCCGCGCGAGGCTTACAGTTACCTCTGTTCATAATGAGACAGAATAGCTGCAATTGTGAGGGGTTGCTAGGTGTCTGCGAGAGCAGGCACCAACTCGCTTACGGCGAAAATTTTTCCCGCGCGCTTGTTGTCGGTGCCAATGTAGCGAGCAACTTGCACCGACAGGAGTCCCGAGACTCCTCGTGCTTCCAACAGCATTACGATCTGGTCTGCTAGGGGTAACTCTCGGGCTAACATGCTGCAGGAGTAAGAAGAGCACACCCAAATCAAAAAGTGGACTGCGCGCCACTGTGAACTCTGCTGCTGGGTGCCAGCGCGCGACAGGAACTCTCGCATTTTGAACGGTGTCATACACCGGGGCATCGGAGCACGATAGCAAAATAGAATATAGCACTGAAGGTGGCGGCCCCGCCAGTTTACCAAAACTGGGAAACCTCCCAAATCGGCACTCACCGGCAGCAAGGCACCGCACGCCATGAGCCAGCACTCCACCATCAACTTGTCTAAGAGGCACGCGTGTGTAACAGCTACATGGCGAGCCTATACGAATCTGCAATAATCACGTGCAAGCCCCGCTGTTTCTCACTAAGTGCAGGACACATGCACACCATCCCTCTCTCGCCCGCTCCATGCCCTGTGACTTCCGGCTCACGAGAGTCACGACGCGTCCCAAAGTCGCGGACTCGGCATTCCAGGGCAGTCATAGACAATGGTTGTTCGCACGCCTCGAAGCATAACAACCCCCAGTGTGCACTTTGGCGTTTCAACAAATTCATAAGGACGCCGTACCGGCACTATTCAAAACAAGTTAAGCCGTGACAGTCTTAACAGCGCCCCATCTACTCGCGCACATTTGGATCCGTTGTTGCAGGAACCAACAGTGTATGAGATCAGCCTTGAAACAAAAGGCAGCTACTCGAGCTCCCTGATCGCGTGCACGTCTTCTTATTAGCTGGGCGGTGCCTGCTTCGCGCGCCGCCCCTCACTAGTACCACCCACCGGCTCCGGGCACCGCAGAGGGCCCCATCATCCGCTTCCGCCTGAGCGTTTGTGTTGTGACCGTCACTCGAGACACCAGGGCCAGGGCCAGCACCCCCCAAAGACCCGTTCTTTTGGAGCGATGGGGCACCATCCGAAGAAGAGCCCTGACCCTCGCGCTTCACCCCCGCTGACCACAAGCTACAAGGAAAACAGAGACTGACGACACAAGATCTGAGGCAAATGAGCTAAAGTCAACCGGCGAAACCACAATGACCACGTTGACTCATTCGGCGCACTTGAGTGGTAGTACTGCGGAGAAGCGCCACCGCTCCCTACGTCCACATGAGCATCGGCTTTGCAAAAAGTCCAGACTCACTGTTAGTGGAGCAGTACGGAGTTGTCCCGTGTTTGTATTTTCAAAGGAGTATAGTATCACGGGGCGTGAACCGCCGGCTACGCCAGTCCCTCAGGGGGCTGTACGTGGCCAACTGACGCCGCGGAACAGCCGTGTGCATCTCGAAGCAGGCCGAAGCGGTAACAGTTCGCCAGGGCAGCATGGGATGCGAAAACAATCTTGTCAGTCTCTCCAGCATACAGACCCACGAAGACCGGAAAAAACACAGGCTAAAGTCCTTCGGAAAAACGAAGACAAAGCGAACGCCAGTCAGGCGCAACACAGTGATCAAAGGAGCAGCACCGACGGGAAGGCGAAATCCTGCACCAGGTGCCATCACCCCCGTAGAGTACTTGGTGAAGCGTGTGACGAGCCTCTCCCTCCTCACCAGTGCACGGATATATGGTGTGACAATACAAGTGGTTCATCAAAGATTGAATCCCAGACCAAACGTACCTGTTTGGGCCCCTCGTAGTTGTCGGTTCGTCATTTCCGTGTGCCGTTTCTGCCAAATACCCGCCGACACCTTCCGCAGGTGATCCAGACAAAGGTGCTTCTCCCTTCGTTTTGCACAGTTTTACCGCAGGGGACGGCGCGGCATGCGGAGACAAACAGAGACACTTCTCAAACTTGTGTGTCTGAGGGCACCATGCCTTGAGCCGCCGCACATGTCCGGTCTTCATGAGCTCCCCGCGAAGCTTGTGATACAGTCGGTTGAACTGTCGTGCCGAGAGGGACAGCAAGGCGGACTGAACGGAAAAACCCGAGACGATCAGGCAAACCAACTGTCTCCCCGACGAGGTAAGCCGGCGAGCTGTCCCTGCCACGGCCGCGTTTGTTTTCGACACTGTATAAAAGAGAGAGACTACAAACTCTCCACTCCGCGGCGCGTTACAGCACAGCATGACGCGCTTCCAGCCGCAGGTCCTACGCACTCGGCACTACGGAACGCAGTAGTACACACACGCGCTGCAGTTGCATTAGGGGGCCAAATCATGCCAGCGAACACAAGGGTGGCACGAAAAGCACACGCTTCTGTCGCAAGGACCGTGACTGTATGCTACACCAGCCGGACAGCTGCTGTCCACCTGTCTCCTACAGCGTGGTTACAGGTCAGCCGTCCAGTAGTCCCCGCCGGCCCAAGTTCGCAAAGAAACACACTCGGGTAACCGAGTGTGGAAGAAAACGCGCCTACTCAAACACTCGGTTCTTCTCGGAGTCGCGCTCAACTCCAGACTCGACGAGGGCACCCTCTGCGTCACTTAAAACAAGGCCAGTGTCGCCCTGGGCTCTGTTGGAGAGATGTGCTGTGTCTGTCCCATTGCGTAGCCTAGCACGTACAGAAGGACGTCCTACGGATACCAGCCGTAACTAGAGAGGAGATGAAAGACGAGAGACGCCCCCGTGAATCGCACGCCTCTTCACCGGAAAAGAAGCCGAGGGCCGTCCGGCAAGGCGTTTCGGCACAAGACGTGACTGGAGAGCACAGATCACTTTCTTCTTGGAAGCAAGTAGAAAGTGATCTGTGGGTCTGTAGGGGTATTACAGCAGGCCTTTGTTTTGCTTACTCTTTCGGAACTCGTGAAGGCACTGAGACAGAACTCGTGAATTTCACTTTCAAGGATGGCTTGGCTCGGAGCCTCCCTCAGCATTTCAAGAACCTGTTGCTGCAGAGGCTGCAGATGATGGAGTGACACCATGCCTTGAATTTCCGGAGGCATGCAACTCAAGTCGAAAAACCGCCAGTGCCACAGCAACGCGGACATAGTAAGATTGCTCCCTCGCTGGTGCGAGGGCCTCAACGAAGCGGGGAGAGGCAGTTGGATGTGCATGATAAGGCCCTCTTTGTACAAGGCTTTGAGATGATGGAACACCATCTTCGGCTGGATGTTCAGGTCCACCGCTAACTGATACTGCCACTGACCTGAAGCCAGAAGAAAACACCGGTATCACACCATCAGTACCCGGATCACTATGTCGGAGTGGTGTACAGACTGCGTTGCGTAACTAACCGCCTATTTATACAGCTGAATAACCAACTGGAGCCTCGTGAAAACAGGTCGAGAGTACCAGGGCACAAACAGAGGAGAGGTGCGGGAGGTAGCGCGCGCGTACCCACACGCCTCCCACGAGTTAGTGTCCTTCGGGAGGTACTCCAGTACGCAGCATGTGTGAGCACACGAAGCGCGCAGAAGCAGCCGCCGCGAAGCTCTCGGGGGCAAGCGAAGAATATACCATATTGTGATCGCGATACGAGTAAGAAGGTGTCTACGCGGGTCGCCTCTCCCAGCAAGATTCCCAACTTACCCGCAAAGCGACGCTTTGCAATAGCCTGAAGAAGCATCATAGGCATCTCCCTCATCTTTAAATCTGCCTCGCTCGAAGTCAGCATCGGAGAGTACGGAAGTCCCAAAGAGTTAAGCCTCACCGACGCGACAACAGATACTCTCCACACGTCCAACAAAGAGCTCTCCGAAGCGTTTTTTGCGTCACGCAGTGCTGCCTTGCCTTTCCGCAACCGAGCTCCGTCGTTATCTGTGCCATGCCTGCCTTCATCCTGCCGTACACACTGTACTTCAGCGAGGACACCTTGCTCTCTTCCGCAAGGCTCGCTACCTATTCCCAAGTCAGGAGCTTCCTCGCCCCCCTCCCGCTCGCTATTCAAAGCACTCGAGGAGCCAGGCAACTCCGGGGGAACAAGTGGATGTCTCCACGGACGGCGGAGAGAAGCAGCCGCGCCGTCCGCCTCTGCGAAAAACAGGGCAGATAGCTACGTAACCTTCAGTGACACACCGCCGATATCCGCGTGCACCGACAGACCTGCCACGAGATCGACGAACACCACTTTCTGTGTTTCAATGCTGCTGTACGAGAAACCCCGGGACGCTAGCGTACTCTTAGGAGTCTACGCGTTCGACAACTAAAGCAACTGACGCTGTCTAGTGTACACTCACAACAAGAGGTCAGACCGTGTGAAGGGGCACTTCATTTGACCGAGGCCCCCATTCTCTCCTGCCGGATAGCGAGCTTTATGAAATGACCAGCTACAAAGCAAGCTGCGCAGCCGAAGGAATGCGAAGTTGCCACGTGCTCATGCACATCCGATGATTACCACGAAAGCAACTCTCCTAAACACGGACGCAAGTGCTTCTCTCGTGAAATGTCGGCCGCTTGATTTTAGAAATTGAGCGGTCGGCATTTTGAAAGAGATGCTTTGTTCCCAGAATAGGGGGAGCTGTACCTTCAACGTCCGGGCCATTGTGCCCAGCCAGCAACTCTGAAGGGCTCTCCACAACAGAGAAGCAGATTACGGGGCTACAGTAAAGAGCTCGCCATAGCGCCGCCTGAACGACCCACAGGATATCAAGTGTGTTGTCTTTTCTGACCCGCAGACTCACTATAGACCTCTTCATGTGATTGCGTACGCCGCGTACAACTGCGTACACTCTAGTTTCCTCATGCACCTACGACTGTGATTTCACAGACATCCTACCAGGTGTGCACGAAGAGATGACTACTACACGAAACAGCCTCCAATCGAAACCACTCACTCGAGCACTCCTGTACTTGAAAGACGCTTGTACGAAAGCTAATGCAAGTGAAGAGCCCAGCCCTTTTGCTACGCCCATTCCCAAGACACGTACGAACCCTACAGGACCAGGTGTCAACAAAACTCATCTCCACATCCCTCGTGCTGGATTGTCCGCCTGGTCTTGCCTTGGTGCCCGCTTTCTTCCTACGCTGGTATGCACCTCTTACTACTCGTGCAACCGTCAAGGCGGGCTTCTTTCCGCGCCCAGGGCTCGAGTCCGGAACAAGTGGCAAAAAAACGACCCCGGACGACTCCACCACAAGCAACAACTGTAAGTACGCCGGCTTGCCTACTGCAGAGGAGATACTCCCTTACTTGGAATCCTGCATCTTCAACCGATAAGCCCCTATAGCGGGTGCTACGAGCCAGCAGCGCCAGAAGATCGGGGAAACTCGCTCCATCTTCTCCCTCGAGCGACAGTTTGTCTATTACCAGAGCCAACAATTCATCTTCCATGGTGACGACCCGTGGGCCCCTTTCTCAGGTGTCTTGCACGCGGGTGCGCTCTCGCACAGCAAAGTTGAGAAAAAATCACACGTTTGCCAGTCATTCCTGATAGGCCACATCTGCTTCGTGCACGAAGTCTTCTTCTTGGTATCATGTGTGTATAGTACCCTGATCGATCCCCAACTCACTAGGAAACCGTTCTTTTCTTCTGGAGAACAGAGTCAAGTCTGCATGCAGCAGGTGCCTTCAAAAGCCCACTGGAAGAAAGGAGTGAAGAGAGGGGAGAAAGGAGCGTGCGCTAGTCAACTAAGAGTATCGTTACGAGGCTCTCCTGCTCTTCGTGAGGCCCCTTGTACAATGACGGAGAAAGAATGCCCCCCTTACAACACAGTACGTAAGTCTATCTCATCAGAAATGAAGAACAACAATGTTCTACTAAAGAGAGAGGAGGCTGCCCAGCGTCGAACGGCTTAGAAAAAAACCGGCAAAAACCAAGTGGTAGTCCGCGTGTAGCCGAGCCGAATGGGAGCGCAAGCAGGAGAGTTAGCGGTCTTAGTATTCACGGTATGTAGTGGGAACTCGATGAAACGAGATACGGGCGGAGCGAGTACAAAATTATGGCTCTGCAGAGGGGACCAGAGCGGTCACCCGTGTGGAGCGGTTAAAGAGTTTGGACAATTTTCTCAGGCTGTGCCGCGGCTGAACACTTCGCTGAAGTCGGGGGAAAGCGACTGTCAACTCACATCTTGAGAGCCGAGATACAGCAGCAACAACTGTGCGCTTCAGCTGCAACAAGGCGCCAACGAATGGAGCCGAAAAAAGCAAAAATGTCTGAACTACGATCGGGCTGCGAGGATGGGGGGCACTCCAGGTGAAGACGAAACACTGACTTGGCTGCTCTCCGGAAAAGAAAAACGGGAGGAGGAAAACGAGGTGGATAACAAACAACTTCGCGAGCGAGCACGCGTTGAAGACGCTGGATCCGAACGATGGCTACTTGAGGGGGTCAGTGCCAACAAGACAAGAGCCCGTCTAGATGTCGATTACGACAGCCCGCGGAAACAAAAAAAGTAACGCCACTGCGGGGGTCGAACCCATCTACTTCGGTAGCCTCAGCTAGGCTTAGGAGCGGAAAGAGGAATGGGGTCCAGTGCGTGAACCCTACGACACGCTGATATCGAAAACTGTAGGAGAGAAAAAAACAGTTGACTCGCCCCGGAAGATATCCAGGAGAAGTTGGAGAAATCTATGAGCCCTGGTTGTATTTGGCGACCGCGCGCGAAACGGTCCCGCTTGGGACGTAGAAGCGCTATACAGATGCGCGCGATATTCGCCAAGCTATGCGCCCTACTGCAGTGAAACTGAAGGGTAAGTAACTGACTAGATGGACGCTGCCAAGAAAGAACAAAAAAAGGAGCAAATAGGAATCGAGCCACAGTCGAGGCATTTTGCATGCGTTGGGTCATGACAGCCCCGCCGCTGCTGCGGTGTCTCCGTGTCTCCCGACAGCGGCCCCGCTGGATCCAGCTGTGCAGTCTGGCTCGCCTTCGACTAAGATGCGAGATGTAACGTTGCAACGCAGCTTGGGTGGCATACGAAATAAAACAGCGAGCACTACGAAGCCGGGTAGCTGCGTAGAGTGCATCCCCGCAGTGTATCAGGGCCTTGAGGCATAGTCCTAGAGGGCCGACAACTGACGGGAGAAAGAAGCGCTCGACACGATGTCAGCCGAGAGCGTCACTGAACACCGCCACTAGGCTGTAACGCTCGTGTGGTGACTATGTGTTGGCCACGCATATGCGCGGCAGTAAGCATTGTGCTTACTGCCGTCGAGCAACGTATGTCGCGCGGCCGCTGTGCTATGGAATGCCCGCCCTACTGCGGCAAGTGTCGTGCACGCCTTGCGCGATTCCAGCGGGGCTGTGCAGTTGGGAAATATGTACACTAAACCTTTATATAGGCTGCTGTACCAGAAGAGTAAACGCCAGGCCAAACACGCAACACTCTTCAGCCGGTTACAGGCGATCCACCAAGTCGAACGGCCAGTCGGGTCAACCGTAACAGGCCGGGTGATCTTGAGCTCAGCGCATCAAACATCCGATTCCTAGTCGACGCAATACACTGTCCGTGAGCTGTTGAAAGGGTCGACTGTTGCCCGGCGTGTTCTGCCTTTCTAGACTCTCTAGGAAAAAACATATCAAATGCCTTTACGAAGAACAGGGATGTTTGACAGCTGCCGCTCCTATCAGTCGCCAGTTACCCTGGGGCCCCACAAGTGAAGCCCGTTGAGCAGGTCGGCCCGACTGCCCGTAGTACGGTTCGTGCGCCTGAGAGACGGGGCTGCATCTTCAGTTTCTCGAGGCCGAGGCATTACATGCGCCCGAGGCATTACATGTTTAAGCTTGCGCATGGGAGACCCACCATCAGTTCATCTCGTGTGCGGCGCAACACGGGCTTCGAGAAAGAGAGAAACGTCTAGTACAGTGAGAAAAATCAGATTTCTTCGGAGAAATGCACCTATGTTGCGAAGATACAGCTGAACGGACCACGTCGCCCTACCGGCTGTGATCCTAAGTTACCCTTCCGTTCTCCGTCCAAGCTAAGCTGAAGGCCTGTGGAAGTTGCGGCACAATCACAACAAAGAGAAGAACGAGGCGGCGCAGCCCTGCTGAATCAGGATCTTTGCAGAAGTACGTTCGCTTAGAAGTCCCTTCTTCGGGTCCTTGCTAGTTCGAACTTGCAACCTGAGTTGTTCTGTCCCAGCCATCGATCCCAGCTGCAGCCCTATCGCTCTTCCGGTTTTCTGTCCTGCAGCAGTCCCTTATGGCAAGACTTCATGACTGCCAGGCCGCCTGGACTCGTCCATCGCGCGACCTTCGCATACCACAGGCGACTTTTAGCTGCGAGGCAAATGAAGGTCCAACACTTTACAGGGAGGAATCTTTTCCGACTTCGCCATGTATCGAAGATATGCATAGCCCACCGGCACCAGTGCAGCAGAAAGCGAACAGATTCCAGGGGACGCTAGAAATGCTTTTCAGTCAGTTGACACCGCTATAGTGGGAAGCAGTCCGGTGTGTCCAGGTTTTTACGGACAACTTGTTAACAAATTTTATTCATCGCTTTCGAACCCACCGGTGACACGTTCACCAGCTGCACACATTGGACTAGTTAAAAAAAGTAAGACTCAAAACACCGACACTCAAATTGACACCCTTGGCGAAAACAAGAATCGACGAAGCCGAGGTCACTCTTTTCATTTCGCGCTGTGTTTGTGATCGTATGCTCTTATTCCTTCGACAGCATTGATGCGAGCCGTGGGACAGATTATTCGCCGCGTTCGAGGTCCTAACCTCTTACTCCTCCAAAAGCAAGGGTACAAGATGCAAATAAATCCGCGCCCGCCGCAGGCGGAAACGAGTAAACGCGAGGCTCTGTGTCCGGCTTCCGCGGGCTACATGCTTTCACCGATACCCCATCTACTTCACCTCCACACGTCTAGAGTCCGCCCGAGTCAATCACGGACTCCTGTGCCCTGCTAAGGATCCTTGATGAAAAAAGTGATGACAACTTCGCAAGTCTATTGCCGCTTGGCTGGGCACCCGGTTTCCCCGCCTGAGTGGAAGGGCACGAGGCGTGGCGCGTGTCCGATGCAGCAGTAAGACCTGCCGTAGAGGCGGGGGAGGCGTAAGAATTGGAGACGTGCTTGGGGACAAATGAAAAACCGTTAGGAGGCGGACCGAGCAACATGCTTGAAATATCAATCCAGTCCTGCAACCAGAGAACAGCGAGCCAGATGAAGTTCGTCAGACAAACGATTAAAAATAGGCCAAGGAGCAGCAGGCTCCTTTCCGCCAGCCGACCAGGTACCCTGCAGAAACTTTTGCACTAGCTGGCACCGCTACTAAGCACAAAAGAAGCGCTACGAGAATGCTTGCCCCGTTAGAGACGCTAAACACGACGGACTAGATCTCGACCTATATTCGTAGCATATGATATTTACTTTCTAAAAATCATTGGATGCCTCCTTCGCGTCGAATGGGACAATGCTTGCGCCGTCTCGCCGAGGATGAAAGTAGTGGCCATCTTTCTTGCTTTGCCAAAACTCACTTGTACTGCTGGGCTTGCAAGTTTTTCTTCCAGGTCAGACCGTCCCACAAAGGGAGACGGCCTCCACTGAATCAGCTGAGGCGTGAACTCGAAAAATGGCGGAGGCACATAACGGTGCTGGAATGAAAGAAGTTCCAGAAGAAATCGCCTGGTTGTGGCGACACCGCGCACATCGCTTCCCCAGTGCTCCAGTCCGTACGTGACAAACTTCTGCATTTGGAATCATCAAATCAAGCTTCCCAGGCATTCTTGAATGTTCTGGTGATCAGAGCAGGGTGCCGCACGACGCAACAGGCAGTAGAGCCTCCGGAGGAAAGGACAACGCTGTCGTTGATGTACACTCCGGCTTCTGACCCTCTCATGTGGAACGCTACAAAAAGCCATGCCTATAGAAAGGGTGCTACAGCAACGAAGACCGGCATTGCTATCAACGCAACCAGACGAGCTCCACCTCGGGATGAAGACAGCTGTAGACAAATGAATGTGACCGCTGCCAGACGGATGTGTTTTCTTGCACGCCTGTGAAATCCGTAGCTTGTCTGCGCTACGCTGTCATGCTGTCCCTAGACACGATCAGCCGTGTGCATAAGCAGCCTAGAGAAACTGACAGAGACAGCCTTCGACTCTGTCCCTGTCGGCAAAAGTTACAAGAGACTGCGCGAAAAAGTACGTCTGACTTTGAGTAAATCGAGCCTTTCAGACGCAGAGATATCCCAGACGCGCTGCTCAGCAATCTCCGTAAAGATCCAGGGCTTGATCAGAGCTCCCCGCGCGATCATCACGCCATCAACCTCGGACGTGTCCAGCCTGTACTCGAATTCCGGGCTGCTGAAAACGTCTCCGCAACCTGAAACAAGGTGACGTGGACGAACCAAGAACAACTCAAACGGAGACGCGACCTGTGGCTCGCACGGGCAACTGATACAGTTCCTGAACGTTATCAAGATGACCGCATTCAAGAGCATAACGTCTCGAAAACAGTCCAGCAGATGTTCAGTGGTGGCGCGATAGCTGTATTCCCTTGCAGGGAATACTACGCACGTTCAACCCAGGTGCACGGAATACGGCCCTGTTAGCCTTCCTAAGAGTCCGGTGAAGCAGAGGGCATTGATAATCCGGCCATTACCACAAGATCAACAGGCGCACAGTCCTACGGGAAACTCTTCCACGGGCGTCGGGACCACAGCGACAGTTCCTTACTCAGGATCGCTTCTGGACACAACATTGGCGTGATTCACTGCAGAGAAGGTGCCTGCAGCCCCAACAAAGCTAGAACCTGTATGAAATCAGGAATGACCCGCGCTCAGCACTCGTGTCACCCACAAAGACGTACCTCAGTCTTCAGACTGCATTGAAGTCTTGCAAACAACCGCGCAAGCTAACGAACAGCTTGCCTCGTTCGCCACATTCGTAACAAACTGCGATCGCAAACTGTCCCCGCTTTTCATGAATAGTCTAAGGCCGGGCAACTCACCGATGAGAGGGACCGCGGGATCAAGAGCTTCCCTGCACTGGCGCACGTATGCCCAATCAGCTGCCTTCGTGTAGCGTTGCTGAGCCGTGCGGCCGTGAACAATGAGCGCTGCGGCGCCGGCCCGCCCTAATCTTGACAAAACAAAGAGAGAAGGAAGCGAAGCTAACTGGCTCAGTGAACACGTCGCTAACACCAAGAGGTCTGGATCTCCAGCTCCTGGGGATGGACAGACGCAGACGGCTGGCATCGCCAGGCGTCCAAAGCTAAGGAGCAAGATATCCGTTCGCAGTTTCCGGCTCTGCAGCTGCTGGGCAAACTCTAAACAATATCCAGTCACACCAAATTCTTAGCCCGTTCAACGGCGCCGAAGTCAAGACCAAAGTCAATCTATAGCCGAGCACCGCATGCACGTCAACGAGCCAATAACTCGGCCACCCTACAGATATGACGAATGAAGATCTGCAAACTAACCAAAACCGCAGAGCGACAGAGCACGCCTAGACGCGAACCGACGACCTGGACGGTGCTCCGTGTCTATCTCAGCTGATCTAGTGCTCCCGGAGAGGCACGCTAGCTTATCACTGGCCCGGCTATCGCAGGCAATGCATACAGAGCAAGCAGTGCAGCAAGGGCTCCCAAGAAGAAAAGCCGCACAAGCCAGATCGTGCCACCGCTCCACTATGGGGTGCCTACACGTTCATCGCCACGTACGTGAAATTACACACATCCGTCAGAGCTCACACAAACCCTGGAGCTACCCCTCTGTGAACGCTCACTGAAGCACTTGCTACACTCACGGAACGTCTGACGGAGCAGGTGGAGCAACTCTACAGGGAACCGGAGTCGTTAGCGACGGTGACTTCACTCTAAGCAGAACCGTACACCTCAGGCAAGTCTCGGGGTTGCTACAAGTGAGTGGGCTGCTCACACAAGAAGTACCCCTCTGTTATCCACAGTAGTTAGAATCCTGAGGAGAAACATTATACTGTCTTTTCTTTGAATCAGAGCCCAGTACAAGGACGCTAAGAAGATCGTCCGCTGCAACGGCAGGATGACGTTTACCGATCTATGAAATTATGTAGATACTGCTTCTTTCCTTGGTTCGCTGTCCGCAGCTTCACAGTAACGGGGACGGAGGGATGGAGCGTCGTCAGCTCTTGCAGAATTGACTCCAAACGCGCGGGTCTCTCAAGCATGCAAGCCCCAGCTTGAATGATGGGAAGCGGCACAGAAACACCACATAAACCTGACCGATCATCTACAACCCTCTCAACTTCACGGCAAAACTGCGTGACAGCCAGGGGTTTCTCCACCGGGCTCAGATTTAGATTCGATGGGACATCCCTCACAGGCCGAGCAACAATAGATCGGCCACCCGAAACGACACTAATCTTTGAAGGGAAACGGGTAACGCATCACATCACCGGTGAATGAACAAGAAAGAAGAGGAAGGACCCGCTGAGGAACGGAGTGCCAGATATGACAGTGGGGTGTGCTTCGTTCTGCCCCGGACAATCGAGCAGTGTTCTGCCGGAGAGTAGGATGCCACCGAGCTGTTTCAGTAATTCTGCCGTGACCAGCTAGCCAGAAACGTTGCGGAGAGAAAAAGGCACGCACCTCCGATGCGCAGCTAAGAATGTGGCCGCCAGTACAAACGAACTCCTCTGAAGGGCCGTGTGCATAAAATCGGATAAACCGCTGCTGACCTAACCAGCGAGAGCACAAAAAGAACACCGGATACTCGTGAACGAAGAGCAAAGCCTGAGAGAGAAGAGAAGGGTTGTGAAACCGAGGCCTTCGCCCCCCCTGCATCGCTTTGCCCGTCTCAGAGGCTCACCCTTGAAGCGGCGATGAAGCTGCTCGAGAGGACACGCTGCGTTGATGTCAATGAAGTCACACGAAACTTCTTTGCTTGCCAAAAGGTCGGCACATCTGCCCAAACAACAAATCCACAGGAGGAGACAAACGAGTCATGCAGCAAGGGAAACGGACCGGGATGAAGGTGGCGGCATACAAAAGTTGCGGACTTGCTCTCCAAGCCGTACACCACCCCCAAGGGATCTCGAAAGCTCATCCATCGAGGGGTCATTGTAAGACGTTCCGACGCCAGCGTGGGGCCGAACAAAGAGTAAAGAGTGAGGCGGAAAAACACAATACACGAACAATCCTTCTTTCAGCCCCCTTTAAGAACCCCGGACTTCTCCAAGTAGCGTCGAATGCGGGAGAGTAGGTTCCAAAAAACACATTGAGGAGTGTGGCATATTGAAAATGACTGCCTTGGGAGATAACACCGTCGGCGAGCCGACCATACAGAGAGAAGGACATATTCCATACCGACACGTGAAAGAAAGCGTTCACACAACCGTGTACCCAGCCTATCTACTAAGGAAACAGAAAGAAGGCACAAGACACTCAGAGTACTCCTGCAGTTGAGCAGGGGAGCTGCCTTCCCGGGCCTCTCCATCAGGGGACGGGAGAATAGGGGGCTGCTGTCCCTGCAACGCCTCACACTAGACAGTGGGCCCTGGGATCAAGAGACAACGCTAAGGCAAATAGCAAGAAGACAGCCGGCCCGCGGGCAACTGCATTAAGGCAGTAACAGGTACACACAACAGAGAGCTGTATCCCTAGCTGCAGAACCATGACTACACCTGTAGTACCTCCTGAGGTAATAGCAAAAGAAAGCTAAGAGTCGCCCCCGTTCCTTGGCTTCTCGCTGATAGGCACGACCTACGCGTTCATGACATCTGGAGAGCCACCCGCGATCTGCACTCCAAAAAACTTCTCGCTCTTGTGCCTTCTGTACGTAGCAAACACCACTGCAATGTGACCCGCAGTTTAGAGTCGCTTTCAGGACTGACACAGAACCGGGGATGACCACGGTCGATGCTTACGCTGAATTCAGCTGGATGCGTTTCTTCTTAACAGCTAGCACGGGTCGCAGCTCCGTGCTGTGAAATTGTGGACGCCCAGTATCCGAACGCGAGATTGTCGAGAGAATAGACACAAGGTGGAGCTTTACTCTCAGTTTCCCGGACGGCATTCAGCACGTGGCTCCGCCAAAAAGCAGGGTTGATCCGTTCTTTGTATCGCGAGCGATAAAGGCTTACAGTCCGTGCCTTTTCTTGGACAGGACAGGCAGAATCCGTGATGATGGATACGCCTCTCTGTAGCCAATGGTGACTTCCAAACAGGCTTAGTTTCCTTGGCTGTTCTCCTTAAGAAAGTGCGTCCATGAAACGCCTATTCCCAGGCCACGACAAATCGGACAGCTGGACTCGGCACTACCCTTAGGAGAAGATCGCCCTCCACGACTTCGTCTGTGCACTGTTATGTGGACGGACTGCAGCTGGCGGATTCTCAACAAGTGCTTCAAAAACCATGCGGAAGCCTCCTACGCCACACTCGCCTACCTGCGCCTCCTACTACAAGAACTGACATCCCCTCCTTCAATCGTCAGTCTACAAGCCAGCCCAGCGAACGTGGAACCATGACATGAGGAGACATCCTTCCGGCCTGAGCGCCTGGATTCCGAGTTGGGCCACACCCTCCTAACAGATTTCACTACGGATAGAGGACCTTCACCGCATAGACCGTGAAATGACCGCGAGCGATCACACCACTATCACCGCAGCGCCACAAAGACCCTAAAGCTGTTCTACACTTGTCAGCAGACACCTGAAAAAGACTGGAAGAAGTGTGGAATCGCACTTGAGAAGGGAAAGCTCTGACTGCTTGCCGTCCACGAGGGACTTGGCTATTGCCATCTCAGATACCTGCAAGCACCGCCAAGCCAAAGAACATCAGGACTTGAAAATCCTGTCAGAACCAACCGCGATGTCAAAAAGGTCAAAACCCATACGGAAGTCGTCATCTCATACGCAGAGACCTTGAACCACATCAGGTAGAGAGGCACCACCCTCGGAACTCTCGCTAGCTGCACCAGCCAACCAGCATGAAATCTCCCGAAGCTCGGAACCACATAGGAGGCCAATAGCAACCATAGAGCTCCCTGTTACATCCGCGGGACGAAACAAGTTTTCGCGGTAAAGGCTTCAAGTAGGCTTCCGACTTCGTTAGTGATGCTTCACAAGGCCAAGTGAGACCACAGAGCGAGAGCGCACCATCTCAGAAAAGAACGACACACCTTCTGCTTCAGAGACCTTGGCGTCTGTGCACTACCAGTAAACTGCGCTTATATATTCACTCCACGCAGAGCTCAGATGAACGTCAGCGACGCTCACCGTGACTTCAGCGCCCATGTCAACGCAAAGTCTTCGAAACGGCAAGTTCCCTACAGTGGTGAGGGGTGCCAAGATCAACCGCCGTCTCACTCCCCTGCTGCTCTCTCTCAGTTTCCGTCGGAACAAATCTCGCTTCTCGACTCGCTCTTCACTGGGGGCGCTCCCACATACCCCCCCTAGGCGCTGAGTACGGCTTGAGGTCTCTTCCGCTGAAGGAGGCGTCAAACTGGTTTCTTCTTCTGTACCACACACGCTCGAGTTCTTATGCTTACGCTCCCCGAAACTGCCAGGAAAGCTCTCTGAAGAAGAAAACAATATCTTTTTAACGATATCGGGGGTAATATGATTGTACTCCTCCTCTTCCTGAAGACGGTGCTGAACTGCGTCGTACTCGTTGGGCGTCACTCTCTTGCCATCGACAAGCCGGACATTGTACCCTGGGCGTAGGAAAAAAAGACGACACGAGCTATGCACGCCTTGGTGCCGAAAGAAGGATCTTTCAGGCTGGCTCACTAAGGCACTTGTCGAAGCTGATGTGACATCTGCTGTCCAATTACAGAGGGGTCGAGTAAACAGCTAACTTCCCAACGGCTTACCATCCGCGTCAATGTGAGCTTGCCCAAAACGGCAGCATACGCCGTAGGGACAGAGACCATATGACTTGTAGAATGGACATGAGAGTGTCTCCAAATCGGGAGGCCGAACCTAAGGGAACGGAAAAAAGCTCCATACAACCACCTCTGTCCAAGACGTTGGACAGCACCCCCACAGGGCCGACACCATTCACTAGGCTGCGTGTGTGCTGTATTCTGGGAGTCGACAATTGTCTCGGCCGGCTTGAGCTGATGGGACATATCCTCGAAGTGCACACATATAGGTCTGCCAACTCCTGGCCGCCGCGCCATCCAGCTAGTAGTAGCAGCTTAAAGCAAGCATGCTGTTACCGATATGATGCTCTTAGAGCATTTGAACAGCAACCAAGAAACCTCGAGCGAAGCCGTCGAGGTTCACGACATACCGGGAATGCCTGATGTTGCCGGCGTTAACTCTTCCCCGGGGTCACGCAATCTTGATTGTGCACTGGGGGCCGTAAACGCCAACTACGCGTACCTGCGACAGACTACCCTTTCTCCCTTTCCGTCCACACAGGGTACCACGGCTGTAACAGGGGATCCCTGGAAACTTCGAAAACGCACTTCCCTTCACCCTTACTCCTCTCTGTCAGCCAGAAAGTACGATGGCCCCTTCGATAAGGCTTGCTCGGGCGAAACTGCTACAACCACATTCCCGGTGACCACCTGAAGATCACTCGTATGGCTCCTTAGGCTACGTAAACACAGGCAGAGAGAAATGGTAAATCTACGGGTGGAGCTTGTCGACTATCCAAGCAGGTTAGCTACATAGCTATGCATGTCTACGTACGGGTACAAAGAACGCGACGAAAGGTAGATCCACTTCTTCCCCCCCCAACACCATGCGTGGGAATCCTCCGTACCGTTCAAGACTGGCGTCTCTAACCTTAGCTCACCTTCATGAAGAATCTGAAATCATGAGGCCTGTTACAAATGAGCTCAGCGCCTCTTGAGGAGCTTGGAACTCCGGGCGACTTCTCCTTTTCAATCTCTGCGTTCATAGATGTACATTCTCCACATCCCGCCATCCGGCGACAAAAAAGCTGCACAGACAAGGACAGGCAGCCTCACTATACGGTTCTCTGATGTTGCCCGGTACATGTAGAGCCTTCCCTTTCACCCTCTATGCGACACACTACTGTCCGAATCACTGAAGGGAGCTGACAGGTGTTCAGTTGGGCTAATCGAGCAGAACACGCAGATCCCTTGTCCACTTTATGCCATCGAGTAATCAGTAGCATCCAGATCCTCTAAGGACAGAAATACCACAGTGACCATATATAGAGGGCTACAGCTCCCGTTACAATAGAAGACCACGAAGATATGACCAGAGTCAGACCAAGCAATGATCCTGACGATAATGATCTTGAAAGGAAAATTGGGAAAACGGAACAGTTAAATATAGTCAACCGAAGCGGCAAGCAAACGAAGACGAGAAAGAGCGATAAGAGCGAGACCGAACCTGGAAGCTCTGCGGCGTCCGCCAGGTGATGCGAGGAGTCTGCTGGCACGAATGCTACGGAGGTGCGAAATGTAGCACGTTCTGATTCATTAGACACGGATACTTTAGAGGCCTGTCCCGCGGCATGTATGTGTACATACAGACGCACATACGCATCTAACCGCAGTGAATACGTACATACATATGTGTACGTGTCTCAGTGCATGCAGATACGAATCTATCCGAGCACACGTGCACTTCTGTGGACAGGCACTAAAGGAAAATGTGTTCACAGACATGATATGAAGTCAAGGGACCAGGTGCCTCGGTTCCAGGGGACTTGCCTGTGCATTAGCCTCTTCCCTTATTTGAGTAACGTTTGCATGTCTTTCTGCTGAGGAGTTCTGCCCTCTTCTTTTCTTTTTCGCATCTTCTCTCTCTCGTTCGCCTTTGTTGTCACCCCCTCCCTTCATCTGTCCACTATCGACATTAAAAGCAGCCGAAGGGTTACCTTTGTTCAAATCTCCCTCCTCTTGAGCACAAAGCCTCTGTTCCGCGTTCTTTCCCTTCTCCACATTCACTGTATCTTCTCCAGCTTCGCTGTCCGACACTTCAAGCGAAAGAAGCGGATTCTCGAGCTTTTGCTTCTTCACTCGCCTATCTCCCTCTATGGACGAAGAAGAAGAAGTCTCTGCCGTCGTCGTCGTGGACAGTGGTGTCTGTGCATGCACATGGTCCCGACCACTGTGTTGTCCCCTTCTCTCCTCCACTTCTACGCCGCCATCGAGAGAAGAAGACGGGGCAGTGGAGGTGCTGGAAGCCATGGATGAGGAAGTACTTTTTGACAAGGGAGATAACACGTTACCCGACGTCAAACAAGCAGGCAAACATTGTTCAGAGGACGGAGAGGACGGTATCATTTGGAGGTTCTCTTCACTGTCTCTTGAAATCGTCGCCTTCTCTTCGATATCGTCAAGAAAGTCCATCAAGCGACACAGAGCACGAAGTCCTACCCCCCCTGCTCCTCCTCTGATATTGTTACTTTCAGTTCTTCTCTTTATTCTCGCTATTCGTTTCATCAGATGCACCTCTAGAGTACGCCTTAACCCTTCCTTGTTAGCTGTCGTATCTGTACGTTGTTTTGTCACTTCAGCTAAGAAGTCAGGCGCACTCTTCTGATTGTTTGACCGTTGACCTTCATCTTTCTTCTCCCGACACGTTTCTTCTTTCAGTCTGTCACTACATTCTTTTCCTTCATCACGCCCATTTGTAGAAAACGGCACTTCCTGAACTGTCTGTACACCGCAGTGGTCAGCCCTCCCGGGGGTCTTGGAGTGATCATAGGCCTGCTGCCTCTGTGTGGTTTCAGCGCACATCACATTTTCTCGGCTAAGATGAGCGAATGGTTCAGCTTTCTTCAAAAGGTCTCTTTGCCGAGTACGAGGGGACAGTGTACACTTAAAGAAAGACGAGGACCAGCTCGTGCATTGAGTAGTTGCGAAAGAGCTCTCGGCATTGAGTAAAGGGGAATTTGTAAGGACATCTGAAGGCTTTGTCCCCTCTACTGCCATGCTCTGGTCTAAGGAAGAAGCCGTAGGGGAAGAAGAAAGACGACAAGGGTTCACAGGCTGTCTTGCTCGTTGAGCAGGTGAAGCTAGACACGCAGGCCTGCTGTCAGTGTCTGAAGAAAGCTCTTGTTCTTCTTCCTCTGCTCCGAAGACCCGAATCCAATCGGGAATCATCGGAGCCTCCCCTCCTTGGAGACAAAAGGCTGCATGGGCTCCTAGGAGTTCCGGTGATAAAGCGCTTGGGAGGGCCTGGCGGTTGAAAGAGACAAAAGGAGGAAGGAGAGGGGGAGGAGCTGGATATGAAGCGGAAGTGGACGAGGGTGCTGACTCCGAAGACGCACGCGAGACAACAAAGGAATAGGCTGACTTTGCTCTTGTATCCTGAGAAGGAGGAATACCTGGAAAAACGGTCTGAGCGACGCTTTCCGCCAAGGTAGGACGAGCTGTCGGACCAGATGAGTTCGCTGCTGTATCGCAGTGGAGGGGCGTCATCGCCCCATTTGTTTTGTCTGCTTCCCAAGCAGCTGCCGTCGAGGTGGCCTGAGGTGTAGCCAGGCCTGGATCCTCTGGCAGGGTACAATGTCTCCTACCTGTCTCCGGGCCTGATAAGTCTGGATTCGCCATTGGCTGAACCATTCTGAGTACAGCTACGATGCTAAGAGACTAAGAACAGAGTACGGGCAACTTTCAGGTGCTTACAATACCTACTTACGCTAGTTCTGTACGGTCGTTAGGGCAGGAGGCAACAAGACACAGATCTAGGTGACTCATCTATACACGAAGACAATTTCCGGAAAAGACAGACTTCCTTTGTCGATAGACGACTGGCTCGTTGTACATCGATACCCGGAAAGTTAAGATCGAGATAGTGACAGGTCAGCAGCGAGTTCCTCGACCGCAATCGAAAAGAAAAGAGGATTATCTACGAAGGAAACCACGTAACCATGGAAGGGAGCTACTGGAGAAAACAGGATGTACAAGGGGGATTGACCTGTCCAATCAATGGATATGTCGATGCATCGGCTGAACGCAGCGTTCAAGTTGATCGCATGCATCGCATGCGATTGTCAGTGTACTGAGAAAGTCTCTCCGTTGTCGACGGCCGTCCGAAGCGAAGATGCAACAGAGGAAGGAAGGTGAGGTAACTCGTAAACGACCGAAGAACGTTCTTCGACGGTAGAAAGCATTCGGAGTGCGTATTCGTCTCAAGTCTACCCGCGGTCTCCGGGGCTTGAACGATTACTCCCCGAGGGCCCGCCTGATTATCTCGATGTGCATGCGAGCAACGACCCGTAGGCCTTCGATAGAGAGAGGAGGGAGGACAAGGACAGCCAGCAGCCCCACCCTCGTTTCGGCGATAGCGAGAGAATGATTCGAGGCACGCGAAAAGAAAAGAAAAGAAAAGGTGGTCTTTCCGCCATTTGACGGCGCCATTCTCTTTCTTCTCTGGGTCTAGAAGATCTTCTTATTTCTTAAACTTCTCATTTGGTTTCACTGTAAGCGAGGTTGACAACACCAGCTGTGCAGTCCGTTCGTTGTCCATCTAGTATCCCACAAAAAGCTTTTTTACTTGCATGCCTGCTTTACTAGTTTCTTCTTCTCGGCAAAGACAACCAAGAATCAGCTTGGTCATACACTCGATTTCTTGCTTTTCTCCATCGACTTCCCACATAAAAAAAGTGTGCTTTTCTGCTTTCCTGCCCACCTGCCTTTGTTGACACCCTGGTGCACATCGTCAACCATGGACAGATCTCTCGTCTTGCTTGTTTTCTTCTCTGGCTTTTGAGTTCAATTGCATCTGGTTTCTCTCCTCTTGACTCCTCTTCACCGCAGACGCCTTGACAGAACACAGTCTTTTCTTTTCTCCATGGAAGTAGATCGCCTTCTTCCCATGCCCCAGGAGTTTTACCTCTCTTCACTCAGCGAAGGGGCGTGTGATTGGCTCTGCTTCTCGTGAAGTGAGGAGTCTTCTTGAATGTATGAATGTCTGCTTACTTCGCTAGTGGGTGGAGGGGACACATCAAGAAGAAGCGGGAGAATAGGAGAGATGTTGAGTCGGAATATCATTCTCTTCTTAATCTTTTTGTATGTCATGTAAAGCTAGTACTCATCCTTTCCTATCAATTTCTCGTCGAAAAGAGACCCTCCAGAGACTTCATTCTTCCCCGTTCTTCGGGGTGGGGGCACAGCGGCAGGCATTCCTCTTCTCCGCTGATCTGTGGGGGAGGGAAGAAGATCTCCTTTGGCTTTCCTCTATTCCGAAGATGGAGACTTCCCTCGTCTGCTGCAGGTAAAGAAAACAGCACAGGCTGGAGGTTGCCCGGTAGCTGCACCTCTGACCAACTTCAGATGTTTTCATTTGCTGTTTGAGGGGCCTTGGGCTGGTGTACGTACATTGTTGGTGTGTCTATACGGTGTCCCACTTCTCAAATGTATGAAGATTTGTTGAGCACCATCCTCAGTAGGAGAAATGCTCCGTACTTGTCTTGCTTGCAGTGCCAGGAGAAGGCACTCTGCGTTGAGCTACCTCTGAGTTTGTATGTGTACGTCATGAGATATACATAGACGATCAAGAACAACGCAGTAGATTCTCGGACGCCCTACTACCCTTAGGTGCTACAGTTACTATCCAGAGTATGGCCTCCGAGTCCGAAAGTGGTTGGAGGATTACATTCTTCGTGGCTTCCGCCTCCTTCCCTTAGTGAATAGAGTTCTCTACTGGCATTCTCATTGCTAAGAAGGATCTTCGAAGCGTCACAAAGACCTACCGTGTTAACCTATTCCCTTCATGTGCATCACAGCAGAATCTTTCTTCCGTAGAAATGAGCTGACTTCTTCAATAGAGACGTATAAAAAACTTACAAACGGTGTGGTTCAGAACTATGGAGGAACGCGGACGCCACAACACCCCACTGTTAGGTGAGATACTCGTCACGACAGTTGTTTTTCTGCCGTACTACATGGAGGCAGATGCGGTTGACTAGGATTGTGGTGTATGTACACCCCAGGTGTGTTGAGGCCAAGGCCGTGGGGGTGGAGACCCTCCGTGCCAGTCCTGATGGCCGGTGGGTAGCTGTCGCTAGAAGCAACGGAACTCTGGAGATCTATGAATCGTCAACGGACTTCTTAAAACTCGTAAGCAAAGAAAACGCGAAGAAGAGAATAAGTCACTTCATGGAGGAGGGCGAGGCAGATTGGTTTGCCTCGCCCTACCACTTCTAATCCAGCAGTGGCCTTTGTTCCTCTCGCAGCCCGTACTCGTATATGTAGGCTAACATCTACGTTAAACTTCTCAAGCGAGAGAGATCCTCTTGTTTTGTTCCGACTCTTGTCCTTCTACCCTCTCTCCGTGTATCGCCTTTCTTTTACTTCATTCCCCCGCGTTATCTCTTCCTGCGCTTCTCTCCGTGTTGCCCGTTCGTTATCATCTCTGGTATTCTGCTTTCTTCCGCTGAAAAGAACTCTTCTTTGAGACAGGGCGCATGCAGTTGTTTTCGCGAAGAACAGACTTGTGTGTCTATACCCAGGTTTGTCTCAAGATGTAGCCCTTTGTTTCCTCCTTCTCTGGTCTGTGTATCTTTCTTTCTTTAGCGCCTAAGTGATGAGAGCTGCTCTTCTATCCGTTCTATCCTGTGGGTGCCGGCGAGTTGTCGCGCTGCCTCGATCTTTGAAGCAACCGCTGGAGATCTCTGCGGAACTTCATCATCTCAGTCTTCTACACAGAAGAGAAGGCGCTTCGCACATGGAATGGGGAAAGACCAGGGTTTGTCGTCAAAACGCAAGACTCACGAGGATGAGGAGGAGACCGAATCAGAAGAACACGAGAGGACTGAGGGAAAAATAACAGATGGAAGATACTGCGGCGGGAGCTTGCTTGAATGGCGACTTGTGACAGCAGGTTTACATGGAGTCATCTCTGAGTGGAATTTACGAACTTTATCTATACAGGTAGGGACCCACATAGGGCTCGCGCATACGAGAAGACGAATCGGCCTCGTAGAGCATCTCTCTACGTCGTTGTAGTTTTCTCCTAGTAGTGCTCCAACCTACGAATGCGTGTATGTACGTATGTATGTATGTATGTGTATTGTGTTTGTCACGGCCTTCGTGTGCATATCCTTGGTGGCAGCAGAATGTGTATGATATACGAATGTGTGTTATCATGGTGACATAGAGCTCGATGATAGATAGACTGCATCGGACTGCTGGGCTTCCGTCGAACACGCAGATGCATGTGTCCTGTTGAAGGTCGGTACTTCCGGGCCCCCGACAAGCAAGAGAGAGTCTCTCATGGGCTTCTGTATCTTTTTTCCTGCCGCCTGTCGTCGCTTAAGTCAGAGACTCCGTCATACGGCGGCGCTGTCTTTTCGCTTGCTTCTGCTCCTTATGGAGTTCCGTCGTCTCGCTTCGCTGCTGCATGTGATGATGGCCGCGTCCGCCTCTTTGAGGTCCAAGGCAGGCCTTGTAAAGCTGCGTCGGAGGCAAGTAAAGGGAAGAAAAAGAAGCACTCAAAGTTTTTGGAAGATGGAGAGAAGACAGATGAACTTGAGGCGGGAGAAAGTGACGATGGAGAGGGAGGAATTGTTCTCGTTGCTTCTCTCCCGAAGACATCTGGTAAGAAGAGCACGTAAACGACATTGAATCGCTCGACATTGTTTATGTTCAGAAAAAGATACCAAGATATTTTTTTTTTGGAAAAATATCTTTGTATCTTTTTCCATCCCTCCGGATAGTCGTTGGTTTCTTCGGAAGCTTTCTTCGTCTCTTCATCGAAGTATTCTCTTCGTGTATGTATGCATGGATGTACTGAGGCAAGATTCATTTTGTCCTTTCGTCCTGATGTGGTTTGCATTGAGGTATTCCTTTCTCCCATCAGCGTCGCACTTGATGTATGTGTTGCTTGTGTCTCGCTTCTTACAGCACGTCTTCTTTCTGTCTGTTGGTATTCGCCTGATCTTATCTTTGCTGGAAATGCTGCCTCTACGATTTTAAGGTTTTCTTCATCTTCATCGTCAACTACATGGAAAGTAGCAGACCCAGGCTCCACCTCAGGAACTGTCGGCGGAGGATTTATTGCAGATGGAAAGATGGTTCTCCTTGAGACACCTCGAGATCAAGGCCAGAATCGGTCCAAGGGGGGGACAACAGATACAAAACAGACAGGCAAGGCTCATATTTGTTCTCCTGTAGAGATATATGTCTCAGTGTGGACACGTAGTCAGATTTTCTAGATAGGTTTCTATTCCTAAGGCTTCACTTGAGAGGGGTCTAATCAGCAGACGACCACGCCGGTTTTTGTGCTCTCTGGCTGCGCCGTTCGGAGGGGGAGGGGAGAGAGGACTTTGTACGCCATTAGACGGGGTATTTCTTTCCTAACACTCCGTGCTTGTCGTTTCTTCTTCCGCAGTGTGCGGCTACTCGTTAGAATGCGATAGTCACCAGATGGAGAGTAAAAGGTTGCAGGTAGGGGTGTGAAAGTGTATCCGAGGGATATCATGATTGTTGCTCGAATCATCGTCGTTTTTATCCTTCTTTCTTGCGTTGTAACTTCGTTTCAGGCTCTTCCGGGGCCGTCCTCGTGTGGTCCCTTTTTGCTCTTCCTGCGGCGGATCTTCTCTTGAGCGGAGACAGCAAAGGTTGTGTGACTGTCTGGTCTTTGCCGACGTGTGTGGCGCTTCGGAGGTTGCCTTTGCATGCGGCAGATGTTTTAAATGTTGAAGGGCGAATTACAGGACGACTGGCTGATAGAGGCCGAGTTGATCGAGATCAACTGAACTACGGAAAAAAAGACGGGAGGACAATTACTATCGTTTCTGCTGGAATTGACGGAAAACTCGGAGTCGCAGTGAGGCATAAGGTGCGGAAGAAGAGTACGGGTTGTCCTCACGTGTAAAGGCTTTGGGGTCATTGGACTGAAGCTTTAGGGAAACTGTGACCTCACACAAACAGTCGGGAGACTGATCTCCGGGCGCAAATAATTTTTAGGGAATTTTTTCTTATTTCGTCTACGGGACCCTTTTGGAACAATCAGTATTGCCGTTGGTTTCTGCTGCAGTAGGGTATAGCATGTGACTGCATGTGTGCGTGAATGCACTAGCATAGCCGAGGTTGACTCTCGTGATGAAATCTGCTGGCGGTCTTAGCTTCAGTCTCCCGTCCTTCTATCTGTCTTCGCATATATACACTTGGATGAGAAGTAGAAACTTGACTTACTCAGGGAGCACTTCATCAGATGTCTCTGTGACTCTGTTTGTCTCTTACAGGATGGTGACTGGGTTGTTGGGCCTACGCGATACCCGCACAGCTGTGACATCCGGGCTCTTGCCCTTATCTCAGCAACACCCGATGTTTCGGGTGGCTCAGGAAGTCGAGGACCTCGTCATACATCTCACAACTTCGCTTTCTTAGGAGAGGGAGCTTCTCTTATTGCAGTTACAGGAGCGGTAGACGGGAGCATTTGCTTTAATGAAAGGCTTATGGGCTTAGCGGTGAGTGAGTTCTTCTCAACACTCATTCCTACGTGTTGCTCCTGTCCTGACTGCCTCTCCAGTTTTGATGACTTCTGTGCCTGCTAGCTCTTCTTATAGTTTGTGAGATACATAGACAGGGGGGGCATTTGAGTTACCTTGCTGCAGCCTTCAGGGTCTATCCTGTGGTGTTGAGGTGCGGAAGCACTTCCATACCAGAGCCCAAAGCACTTAGCTCTTCAGTCAGGCAGGAAGGGGGGCTGTCCCACCCTGTTCGCTTTACATCATGAAGTGTATCTAATGTTTTTCAGCTCACATGACGGGGGGGTCCGCGGAGTTCTTTCCAGTGTGTATGTACATTTCTCAGCATCGTGAAAAGTGTAAGTTGTCATAGAGCTTATGGACTCCTCGCATGTAGATGGAATCGAAGAAAACAGAATTCTGGATGAGAGGAGATAGGATAACGGATGTCAGAGATCGGGACAAAGTGCTTGTGATCAAGTGTCGAGCTGAGCTAGAGGTGCTTCTAGTCGGAGAGAAAAAGCGAGTAATGTGGTGTGCTTTGCAGAGTGTAGGGACTCATCCACGGCCATTGCCAGCACATCCCTTAGCTACCGGTCTCCGGCCCCGCATTGCTCTCGCGCAGAGCTCGAAGGAAAATCTCGTTCTTGCTTGCAGTGACGACGGGTTGGATCTGTGGTAAGGAGTTTCCAGCCGGTCCGACGCTTTCCAGTAGCATGGGATTCAAGGTAGTTTTTACTATGAGTGTACTTGGACATGTATAGACACCCGTCTGTCGGGAATGAGACGAAGCTTGTTGTCAAGCTGTACAGTAGTTCGTCGTCATGAAAGCGAAGCTTTTTAGCCAGAAGCGAGTCAGGCGCGCACGTGTAGACCCCGCATACACTTAGACAGTTGTATAGAAGACATTCAGAGAAGAGTGAATGACAGGAAATGAAGTTTACGTTTGAAAGGTGCCATCTTCTCCGGATCCCATACAAAAGGGCTTAGCTGAAGAGGTGGTTGAGACAGGCCATCTGCATCTAATCTAGCTCGGCTCCTTCAACAGAATCAGGACTGTTGGACGTCGAAGCAGCTAAGTTGATAGGTATATAGACATTCGTAGTGTGGTACGTTCTGTGTGAAATCTTCACGAACCTATCGTGCTCCATACGGAACCATAGCCATGGTGTCGAATCGCCTTCCGGTGGTGCAGAACGTCTCTGCCGTTTTTTCGACGTCTAACTTCGTATGCTGTAAAACAGGAGGGAACGTACTCTTTGGGGCAGACTCTTACTCCCTCCGATAGTCGTCGTGCATGCCATTGTCTTCTGCAGGAATATGGATGCGTCTTTGTCATTGAAGAATAATGTTTCATCCTCTAACACTGCTGGGGTGATCAAGCTCCTTCACATTGATCTACGCAATGGATCTCACGCTCGATGCGGCGACCTGACTCCAGATGGGACCCTCATAGCTGCAGGCAGTCGACGAGGTCTTCATCTTTTCGGGATACATTTAAAAGAAGTAAGCCGGCTTAGTTAGAAGATATTCAAAACCACCTGGCATCTGCATCTCGGTTCTATGTATACCTAGAGCAAAACTCCTGGAAAGGTCTCTTCATTCTGTGGGTAGGTAAGAAAACCTAGCAGGCGTAAGCGTGTCGATCCAGGTTTTTGTCGGAAGCTGTGTAGTTACTTTTCTCATACTGTAACTGAATCAAGCGGACACACACTCCTGCTTTCTGCTGTTCACCGAGGGAAAGAACGGCTAAAAATGCCTTTGAGTATACAGTTTTCTTTGTGGCAGCTCGTTCTCCACATCTCTGCTGGGCCGCCGTAGGAAGTGAGAGGACACAACGCGCTTCTGCTAACGGGGAAGAGCAACACAGGCGGTAAACGACAGCGACGCCTGTTTCTTTTTCAGTGCATGTTTGTAGCTCTGCCTGTGTTCCCCTGTTGTGCAGCTTGAGGTCGTAGATGTCGAGGGAGGCCGTGCATGCGCAGAAGTCCGAGATGTGACGGCAGTTCGGTTTCTCACGAATGATACTCTGGCGTGCTGTTGCGCTTGTACGTCGTCCTCCTTTTCAAGTACTCGACGGCCTTCTGGAGCCCAGGAAAGTTCGCCTCGAAGTCGGCGGGACAAGAAGACTTGGAGTGATTCTGCTATATCAAAGAGATCACAGGCGAACACCTACAATGAACGTGGAACAGTAGATTCTTCGGAGAGTGATTCAACGGCAACTTCTAGTAGTAGTGAAGATGAAGAGTTGTCCTCTCGTCACACAGAGGGAAAACAATCGAGCGGCGCAACGGATGTCTCTACAGTCAGTGTTGAAGCTTCTTTAGAGGCAGAGTGGCGCAGCGTTTTTGGTACAGGAATCCAGAAGAGAGATCTTAGTCGAGGGTATCGGCTCTTGATCCTAGACATCTGGAAAGGCGGGAAAGTTCTCGGGGAAATCGGGCCCTTTCCATATCGTAAGTCTTGCAAGAGGATTCGGACTCTCTGGTGAACCCGTATGTAAATCCATATCGGAGCTCCTCAATGTCTCTGATCCCTCACACAAAGTGTTTGCCGTATGCGGCTTTGCATCAGGATAGTGCTAAGAAGCGTATGCCTCGAATAGTGTGGAGCTCCGTAGTTGCCAAGATCGCCCCGGGAGATTGCATATAAGCACAAGGAAGACAGACTCACTATCCGGGTTATATCCGTGTATGGGTGTACGTACACACCTCTTTCCTAGCGACTTCGCGGAAGTTCAAAGATTTCGGGCTACGGTCTCCTTCCGGTTGTCATCTACTCGGAGTCTTTCTTCCCTTGTCCAGTTCGAAGTCTTTCATCCGTAGAGTGTCCGTATTGCCGTCTTTTTTACGTTCAAGTCATTTTTGTTTGTTTGTGACCCTGTACTGGTGACGGTGAAGACAGCTTGTTTGTCTTCTTATCTCCTCCGTAAACGAGTAAGAAAGCAGTTGGCAGCAGCAGACCGCTTGTGTGTGGACACGAGATGAACCTCGGCGTGTCAGCAGTCCACGTCACTGTCGACGGGGATCACATAGATAAGCCGATAACTTCATTTAAGGTTTGTTGACGCTCGCGCATATGTTTTCTATGTCGTGCATGTGATGTGTGCCTCGTGTTCTTCAGCTGTTCGCTCTTTTGACCTCTCTCTGGACGGACAACTCTTAGCATGTCTTTTTACCTCGGGTTCTCTTCTGGTTGTTTCTCTATCGAATTATACTCCTCTCCATTTCTTCTCATCCTTTCCTCTCTTGGGCTCGGAGATTTGTTGTTCTTGCTTTTCTCCACCTTCTTCTGGTAGCACTAGCAGTCATATCTGTCTCTTCTCTCCTACGCGTCATTACTCTATAATTCCCTTGATGGAAGAAGGAGAAGCAAAGATAGAAGAACATGACGAGAAGAAAGAGAAGGCCGTGAGGAAATCGAGGGGTGATGGAGTAACTCGTCAGGACAGTCGTAGTGACGATGGTGATAGCGAAGCTTCTAGTGATGAGGGGGAAAGAGAGAACAAGAGACGGAAGAGGAATACAACCCAGACAACTGAGGTTTCTCCTGACAGCGTGTTATCAAGACGAAAAAGAGGTCGCCGGAATAACACCATTTCATCTCAGTACACGAGACCTCGAGTTAGACAGGTGAGATTGAGCGGTTCTTATTATCCTATGAACAAAAAGTCCTTTCTCACACTGGTACAGCGCGGTATCCACTAATCGTGTACACGGTCTTCCTTTCCTACTTCACTCGTAGTTCATGTGAAGAGAAAGACGTGTAAGCGCCGTTATGTTCTGCCGGCTCACGTAGTCAAAAGAGTGATATTGGAAGGATTTCGACGGGTATGATGGCTGGTGAGCAGAAACGTGTCTCCTGTTTTTCTCCTTCTCTGATGGCTTTGTAAGGGGTACTGGAAAACAACACGTGATCTCTGACACATTCGAGTAGATACTTTTCTTGTGTGTCACACGGGACTCCCACGTCTCCGACATAAAAGGGAAGGAGTGTCTAGCGGACCTACAGTTGTGTGAACCATGTGAATGCATCTTCACGTGAAAAGAAGACGCAAGAATATGAGCTAACAACTTCCGGCTTCCCGTGTCCTTGGTGTATATGGCATGGCATGACCCATCCAGCCAGGTGGTCTCATGTTTGTTAGCGGCTGAGCAATGGGATATCTTCCTTCCGCCTCTTTCCGTCTCTTCAATTCCTCGGCATCCAGTTGTGTGGAGCAGACGGAAACGTCGGAGCAAACTCGCTGCCGAAGCCAGAATCGAGCAGTTCGTTCACGAATGTTCTGTAAACGATTTTGTTGGTTTGTCTTCCGCCTTATATAACGAGGCAGATAAACGTTGAGAAGAAAGAGAAAGGGAGACGCTTCTCGCTTGGCCTTCATGCTCTTTTTGTGCGCTGTTGTGTGTTGGTGCTGAGCAGATTCCCCGGTCTTGCGCCGGGCCGGCTGATGGATCCGTCATCGGGGCTCTGTGGATAGACGCGTCAACATTTCACACAGCAGCTGGAGAATCTTACTCTTCTTTCCTTCCTACTCGGTCTCCTTCTTTCTCATCGGCTGTCTCGGATTCTCCCAAGGAGACACTGGACAACTCTGTCTTGCTCTGCCTCACCCCTTCCGTGTTATGTCGTTTGCCGCTTTCTCTCTCTCGGTGTCCGAGGAATAGGAACAAGGACTTCCGTCGTTGTGGGGAGAAGAAGCCCCAGGAAGCCTTAACTCCGTCAGGACTGGGTGCCAATGTTGAAGAGGAAAATTCGCCGAAAGAGGGGGACGTGAATGGTCAGAGTTCGGATGACGGCCTTGGAAGGCCATCCTGCTATGGAACGAGTGGTTCAGATGGAGAAGATGGCGACGGTAACACGGACGCCATCTGTCTACAAGGAGCAGACGGTTTCCTTGATTGTTCACGGCGTGCCGGACAGGTTAGTGAAATCACTGGCATAGTTCGAGTGAGGGGACAATCTCGTTCGGTGTCTGCTTGTGTGATACCCCCTCTCTGTGTAGACTGATTTATCTGCCCTTTGACTCTCGCTCTGCATTGTAACACACGGGTGATTAAATACGAAAGTGCCAGGGCGGCTGTCAGCAATACATACGTGTACACGTAGATAATACATATACTCTTGGTAGGCATTTGTAGGTGTAAGCCAGGAGACACGTATGTATCGGCCAGAGGAACCAGCACGCAGGAAGGTGAGGTTCATACCGGTTTTTTTTTGGTTTGTTTCCAGGCATCACCGGGTAACATGTCGGCTTGTGTGCGTTCGCTTTCACCCATGTGTCGTTCTCTTCCGTCTTGGAAACGCTCTACGATTTGTCCTCCTCCACTCTATGCCAGATCACGTCTGTTACATCAGAACCTACTAAGATTTCTGCCTCCTTTTCTTCAACAACTACAATACTTGCGATCCAGAAGAGAACTTCTTCAGATGTTAAGTCACGGAAATCCCAGAAGTCTGTGTGGTCATATGTACATATCTAAAGCCCCTTGTCTCTTAGACGAGAAAACAGAAAAGTCGCACCATCAAGGCGCAGGGGGGCTTGCTGCCAGTCCGCGTACATCTCTGTCTACAACGTGTTCTTCTCCTACATCTTGGGGGAACATCAAGAAAGAAGGCTACAGCCAGTCTGTACAAACAGACCAAGATACACAAAGTGAAGAGAATGAAAAAGCAGTCCTTGAGAGATTACAAAGGGACGAAGAAAGTTCGAGTGAATCATCAGATAGGTTCCAAAAAGAGAGAGGAGAAGACTTACGGCTTAGTACTCTCCATCCGAAGAGTTTGTCAAGATGTATCGTGATCAAACAGAGCAAAAAGAGAGGTTTTGTGGCTCTGGGCTTCTTGCGCTCTCAAGCCACGAAGACGTGGGCCCGAGCCGAAGATAGAGGAGAGAGCAGGAACAAAGGCAGAAAGGCAACAAGAAGTGCCAAGACTGACTCCTTTTTGCAAGCGGCACCTAATAGGGTCGGCTCTCTTGTACTTGTGGAGGCACTCGGTGGAGCCATCCTTGAGCCTGAGATGATGCCTACACCATTCAACAGAAAGAAGTACGGCACTTAAGAGATTTGGTAACCGCCGAGACAGGGGAGAAGCGAGTCGGGAAAGAGCCTGTTGGACGCATCTGCTGTTCTGAGTTGAATTGGTTGTCTTGAATAACAATGGTTTCCGTGTTCCCATGGTAATGATAGAAAGAAGGCAACAGGCGAAAGAGCGCCATCTTCTCCGGCTTGAGAAAGGAGCGCAGCACGTCTTCGGCGTTTGTTTTTCTATTGGGGCTCTGTCTGTCACGAACACACTCCCTCGCGACAAATGTCAGTCGTCTGAGTAGTATGGACGATCATGTGGTCCTGATGTTTTTCTTGGCGGCGGAAGCAAACGACCGCGTGCATCTATGCAGACACTGTTTTTGGTGTGCTGTGTTTGGAGACGTGATCGGGTTTCTTCGCGAGAAAAAAGGCAGGGGATGGATCTAGAGTTACGCACAGGGGCGCCTCAACAGTAGACATGGGGCAGAGGCAGTTGCCAGCGGGAAGCGTGTGGACAGATAAGAGTGTGTTTTCGAGAGTGCATGGGTTGTAAAGTCCGGCTTAACGCATGCGGTACCTGTCTGCAATGAAACACAAGGATGTCTGGCTGCTTTCACGCTGGTGTTGGTCCAGTCTTTTTTTTTTCCTCCGAGGCATTCGGTTCTCGTTGTGCCTCAGCTTTTTTCTGTGTCTTCCTGTCACGGATTTACGTACAGTTACTGCGTATGTTAGTACAGAGACATCGTATTCGTGATGTGACTTTGAAGACGAGTGAAGACGTCGCCGGATCACGACATAGTCCCGTTGAGACGGCCCTCCTGGTGGGGTTACCTCACGGGGAATCAGGGTAACACGTATTGGCAGGAAAGCTGGAGTCGCTCCGCCAGAGAAATAGTGAACGCCGGTTTGATAAGAGCTCACCCCGTGCTAAAAAGCAGTAAGAAAGCTGTAGTCGCAACGAAGAGCATGGCTTTGATACCCCCGTATGGGGCGCAGGTCTGGGCGACAGGGGAGAGCTTTCAGCGGCTATGAGCCCCTGTTGGGACAATGACGTTTTGTGGCGGAAGACCCGTATACTCTCGGATAGGAAACAAACCAGTGTCTCAACAGGATGAGAAACAGTGTCGGAGAGTATAGCAGTGGTCCCGCTTGCACCGACCATATAGAGAGCCCCGTAGAGCACTTTATTTGAAAAACGAGTGAGTTCAACTACCATTTGATTTGTTTTTACATCGTATCGCAAGTAATCAATCTGACTTCACCCTATGTCCCCGCTCTGCTTTTTTAAAGAAAACTATTTGACAGGGTGAAGGCTGGCGTTCTCGTGTTTCATTGCGTCTCCCCCGCACTATTGTTTGTCCGATCCCCAACTTAAGTCGTCCGCAAGGACCGTGGAGTTCATGCGCCAATGTTGGGGCGATAGGAGCTCGGCGAGAAGGCCTTCGGTTGACCGTCATCGAGCGGGAAGCCACTTCACTGACTGCTTCACTCCTAGGTGGTAGACGACAACTCACCTACGAACGCTGCAGTAAGGTCGTGAGCATGAGTAAGAGAACCTGGTCTTCCGAAGAACGCCCTCTGAGTAATTCCCGCGCGATTGAGCACCGGAAGAACCGCCGTCGCTACCTAGGACAGAGGCTCCATATTGATAGTTGCTGACAGAAACTTCATCATTCCTCCATCGGGTGCGAAAATGGTTGACAGCAAGGTTCAAGTCTAAGGTGCGGACAGATAGGTAAGCAGCTTAGGACAATCTGAGTGTACAACAATCTAAGTGTAGACCTCTTCGCTTGAAGACATTCGGTCCGATGTTGCTGGTCCGACCCGTGCCATCCTGCCCCGTCCGGAGCATGAGTGGTAGTCTTCTGCGTTTTGCTAGCATGCATCTTCTTGTGTGTGTCTCTCCACCAAGATTGAGTTCACAGACACGCGGGTGTCTCTTCAGCATTTCCGCAGTTTTCGCCACTGTTCTTTGCACACCGGCCTATTTCCGTCCATTCGCGTCAGGTGTGGTTCTCGTTGTTTCTTTCCCGTGCCCTCAGCCGCTTCTGCTCCTACTGTGTGTGCTACAACGCTTCACTTCCGGCGTAACGCTGAAGTTCTGTAGGCCTTTCCTCGCACTTCTCTGTGTGTTTTTCGATGGCGCACCACCTGGCATTGAGCAGTGCAGCTTTGCTTCTGGTTGGAGGTGGGGCTGCCTACTGCAAGGCGAAGTCGGTCCCCTCGCTAGTCGGCAGCGCATGTCTAGCGACCACTTTCTTAACTAGCGCCTACTTGTTTACTCAGACAGACCACATCCAAGGAGCCACCATTGTTGGAGCTCTTGGAGGAGCTGCTACAGCAGCTCTGGGCTACAAGCGCTATACTGTGGTAGGTCTAGACATAGAGTCGCAAGGGAGTTAGGTAATCCGTATACAAAGGGGCACCGAGCGTTCAAGCTTACCCCAAGGAATAGCTACGCAGAAGGTTGCCGGAGTGGGCAAATTTGGGTTTGTTTAGCTGCCGAGGAGTCGGTTAGAAACCCTTCAGATTCGAGTTCGTATTTGTACTGCAATCCATCCCAGTTAGCCGTTTGTGTATTACTCGTTTCTCTTCTGGCAGTGCACACGAGGAAAGGGTTTTTGTTTCCCCCCCTGGTGCTTGTTTTCAGGCAACGAAGAAGGCAGTACCGACGTTTCTCATGGCTGTAGGCGCGGTCAATGCCTTGTACTATACTTTCCGCCTTGTCAGTCCTGAAACAACCTTGACAGGGGTGGTCGCTATGGCGCAGGATAAACTCGGGGGCCGAGAAGGGAACTGAACACGAAGTGCTGATGGGTGGGAGTGAATCTTTTTTGTCCGCTGTGTTGCCTCGGGACTTGATATCTCTGGCAAATTTACGACAAGTCGAGGACACGTCTCCTAAGGCAAAACCTTCGGAGTCAAAGGCGTTGGTGGTCTGAAAGATGAAAACGGGTAATGTCAATGCTGCTCTTTCTGTGTGCGAGGAGGCCAAACCGAAACGGTCTCGGCGGAGGCAGAAATAAACAATTTCCTCATAAATAAAGGCGGAGGAAGAGAGAGCGAGTGGGAAGGACGGATGTGTGGAGGACGAAAAGAGAGTAAGGAAAGAGGTTTGCAAAGCGAAGGTAGAGAACCAAGAACAGCCCCAACAGGGGAACGATCAGCGTACTAGATGATGAGCATCACGCCAGCCTCTATCCTGTGAGTGTCCACCGACTCGCTGGGGAGAAGGAGGAGAATGAAGCGAAGGTTGGTGGCGTTTCGTACATGATGAGCTGGTTTTTGTCGCGGATCGAACACAGTTCTCGCCGCTTACCATCCTCCAACTGGTGAATCTAGTTTTGCATACATACGTTAGCTGAGTTGGGAACATCCTGCGGCAGTCTGTTCCCTACGTACCGTGTATAGTAAAAGTACACTAAATCTATATGTCTTTGCGGCGATACTTGATGACGGGGCGTGAAGCAGCGTGTCTGGTTTTCCTGTAAGGCCGAAAAAACATCCTCTTTTCTCTTTCTTCTTACCTGTGGAGATATCCAGGCATCTTTATTTCTCGTGACCAATTAGGCTTGTTTTTGTCTTGTGGGATTTCGAAAAGAAAGAGGCAGTTCTCTTTCAGTCTGGTAAAGTGAGCAGTTGTTATTCTGTCGACCTACCTCTGTTGCTTGGGGCAAGGAAAAAGTCGAGCCGATTCGTTGTTGGTTTTGTCAACAAAACAAAGCAGCTTCCTGCCTCTTCCGTTCGACACCAGTGCTCGACAGAAGCTGAGCCAAGTCGAAGCATGTTAGTTACAGTAGAGTATCCGGTGTTCGAAGCATGTTCCGAATGTCCCGCCATATCACGCGGACTTCCTGAACAGTCGGGATCTCCTACAAGGGCGCAGTTGTCGGCATGGGTCCGTCCGTACCCACGGGCCCTCGTTGTACCAGGCTTGCTGCAATCTAATAGACTTGAAGTGGAGGAGTTAGACATTTTGCTTTGAGTATTCTTGGAGCCGAGCCCCCGCATCTCCATGGTTCTGTGCTACACGGGGTGTCGAGGCCTCTGACCAGAACAGTCGAAAATGCGGAAAGGAAGCAGGCGGTTTGTGCAGACACGCCGCATGGGTCCCCGGCATGAACCTCGTCACATCTATACGGTACAGTCTTCGCAAGAGGCTAAGGTGGTGGACCCCACTGAGCATATGAAGAGGAGCCCCTTCTCTCTCCATACTGGGAGTGTTACAGCAATTCCGCATGCTGATGTGAGGCTCCTTAGGATTGTACTACTACCGAGCGAGTCCCGTGCATGCAGTTCAGGCCTTCATACCTTAGAACAGCGTAGTGATGCTAATGCATTACAGACCTCGTACCTTTCTTCATCGGCAGGGACCTCGTGAGAAACTGACGCATTGCCAGGTATCTTGAGAGTAAAATCTTGCTGTATATCCGCGGTAATCCCTCAGAATCAGTCTCGTTCATAACAACCCTTCTACTCGTGAAGGCGAAAGCAACGGGGAGGAATCCCAGAGACCTTCAGCATGATGTCAGGTGAAGCTTTACCAGCGATTTGTATTACCCGTGTATTTGGTGTTTGACTCTCTTGTTCACTCCGAAAATGGTATGATCAGCAGCAGTCAGATACGCCCTCGGAAAGAAGGGATGCGAAGACGCCTACCTCACTGTGTCAGTCTGCACAGAATTTGTGGTCGCTAGCCAGACACAAAGAGGACCAATCTTCCGTGTCTCATGGACAGCAGCGCTGCAGACTCGTAGAAGAAATAAGTGAAAAAATCTTCACAAGCAGAACTGAGACGGCTATCCGCTCGTCGCCACCATACAGTGGCGTCTCATACAGAAAAGATGGGGTTTCTTGGCACGGCCCGCCTCGCCGTGGTGTCTCAACGAGGGACGGAAAGATTTCTGAGTATTTCTTCCTTTGTGCGTGGAAGAAGAATATATCTCGTTTCAAAGTCCGCTCCGATACACCGATCAAGACGCCATCGCTTTACACATGGAAAGAAAAGTCGCTGATACAGATATTTTTGATACTTCATGTACAGAGAAGAGAAAGCCTTGCCACACATGTAATCCGCATACAGGCTGAGCAGGTTTCCTGAACCCAGCATTTCGAAGTAGTAATACATTCACATAAATATGCTCCATCAAGCGAACAAAGCTCAGACATACAAGGGAAGCGACGCCCTCATGACTCAGTTTTCTTTTCTGGCGTACTTCACACACTTCTAAGAACCGTCAAGACGCAAAACACACGTGGTATTTCGTTCTTCGCAGATGGACTGAAAGGAGGTCTTAACCAGAACAGATACACTCTTCCATATTTCTCTTCCAACACAACGGAGCGTGCCTACCCCCCCTCCTTTCTTTTACACTGTCTGCCGGTTCTTCGACCCCGAGAAACAGATCATAAAAAAAACTGACCTCTCTTGTCTAAGAAGAGAAGTTTAAGAGAACGCCAGTGCGAAGATACAGAGAAGTCCTGGGAACTTCACTTTAACCATCGTTTCATGAACAACTAGCTAGTGTGCACGGGCTAATGGGTAGGGTAGAAGAAGAGAAGAGAGAAAGGGAGAAAGCGTTTTTGTCCTGGCAGAAGCAAACAATGAAGTGGAACTGCGTTCTTACTCATTATTGTAACAAGAATCCATCACGACTCACACATCTATCTAGAAGAGTGTGCCTGCATGACGTAAGGCAAAGGGGAGAGGGAGAGGAGGACTCAAGACGAAGATGGAGAAAAGCATACACCGGCAAGACAATAGAATTAGATGAAACAGCAGCCCAGAAGAAGTCTTTTTTCCATGACAACGAGAGAAAAGTGATTTAGCACGTCGACACCCTTAAGAACTCCTACACAAGAACACTTCATGTGTTACGCACTACACCACCAACCCACGTGCCCGGCTGTTAAGAGGCCCTCCTTAAAAATGACTGCAAGACAAAAACTCAACCTTACTCTCGGACACACACGACAACAATGCCCCGTCTTCCTTCCCCCCATCACAAGGTCTGCCTATACGCTGGAAATATATATATATATATATATACCTGTATAACCGTCTATACAGGTATACGGCCGAAGTATGTGACGATGTGCAGCACCATCATGCAGCACATATGTAGAAAGACACACAGGTATACATAGAGAAAGGATATTGAAAGGATATCTGTTTTGTTTCCTGTGTCAAGACAAGTCTCGTGTGATGTCAGAAAGAGATGCACAGGAAGACCGCGTCTTTGCGGACCTATCTCTTCACCCTTGTATGATTTCTTGGTTAATCTGCTCCTCCAGGTCGTTTTAACCTTTTGAGAGGTTCAAGTTCCCATAGACTAACACCTTCCATACTTCCATCAAGTTCACCTTTCTGCAGTTGAGAAGAACTGCCGCCACTGTTTTTTCCATTGTTACTAGTACTACTACCATTACCACTGCTGTGACTACTACTACTACTGCTATTAGTACTGCTATTACTGCTACATCCACCATGCTTTTTATCTTCCCATTCAACTAGGACATTTTCCCAGAAATCAGGATGAAGGAGGTCAACCTTTCTTACTGTCCCTGTGTAACGTGTTGTATGACTTCCCCCTCCCCCTGTTGAGCCACTTGAACTCTTACTATTTGCTCCTCCTGTGTTTCCACCAGAACTCGTACTACTGCTAGTGCTAGCACTACTATTACCATGACATTCTCCGGTACTTGTCGCTCCTCCTCCTCCAGTATTTCCTGTACTATCCTTTCCAGTACTAGGGCTAGTACCAGTAGATCCACTAGCATCATTATGACATGGCGCCCCGGCTGTATGGAATAACATTCTGAACTTCATTCCTACATTCCATCCTAGGTTCAATGCTTGAAGAACTCGATCCTTCCGAACGACAAATTCAATATCATCAGCTCTCACAGGAACACAAAGCACTACTTGTCTTTCACCTTGAGGCCCTACTACATGATCGAACCGAACCTCAGATGATCCGCCTGATGAGTTCATGAAAGCTGCGCTTGATGACATCCCAAGATGATGAGTGACAGAAGTCGTTGTAGTCGTAGTAGTGCTAGTGGAAGAGGATTCTTCTTCTTCATCACCTGATGGCTCGATCTGTTGTCCACCACGACCTCCTTTTTGTGAAGAGTAAGCTTGACGGTTCCGAAGATATGACGACAGAGTTGATCTTGTAACGCCTATTCGGCTTTGATAATTCAGTAATCGAGATGATGTACGGGTGTGAGGCTTATCTTCAGATGCTGCCGCAGTGACAATGGACTTGATCCGTTCTGAGAGTGCATCTGCAGTTGTCTCATGTTCTCTGAAGAGAAAAAACAAACGCATGCAGAAAAACAAAACACGAAGCTCCAATAGAAGACACACCTAAGGACTCGACAGTATGCATACACTCCTGAAGACACTATAATTTGACACATAGTAGCTAATATACAATCTTCGGGACGTCATCTCCTTGTTCCCCACACGACATTCGCAACCACCTCGTCTGTTTTCTCAACTCAAGCCAGCCACGGAGCCATCGCCGCACGTGTAAACCTGCTTCTGCGCCGTCCTTACTTTCTTCATCACCCAGGCGCTTCTCTTTGTCTTACTTATACCTTTTGGTACTTTCCTTAGTCTCTTCTTTTTGTGTCACCATCAGCTCTGTGGGCCCTTCCCTCCGCCCTACATCCTCTTAATAGCAGCGCCCAAGTTCGAATCAGCTAGAATGAGGTAACAACAACTACCACGAGATATCGGAGATGCTGTTGTCATACGAGTGCCAGTAGCAGCTTATATCAATTGATTCATAACTTCCCCTCCTTTGTGCCTTCGTAGCACGAATAGCTTACCTTCTGATGACTCTACAAACCATTCGATAATAGGGAGCTGTCTCCATATTCATGAGCGGAGTTCCACGATCCCCATCTCCATTTTCTGCTCCATCATCTTGTTGTGTTTGTCTCAGTAACTGTGCTTTGGCTCTCCCAGCTGTATGTGCCGCTACAACTAGAGGATCAGCAGAAGTAAAGATCTCTAACTCAGGTCTCCCTAACAACCCTACAGGCAGTCCTTCACCATTTGATACCAAAGGCGTCAAACTACCTTCCCCAGACATCCAACCAGACAGATCTCCTATGGCTCCTGTACCTCCCCCCCCTCCTCCGACACCACCACCCTGCAAGGAACTAAGAGAGAGACCGCCAGCAGAACAACTGAGAAGTCCTAGATTGGTATTAGCGAATTTAAACCGATCATAGACACTGGAAGAAGGAGTCCTTACTGTCAGTGCATTCTTCCCTCCCCCCGCACCCGTTTGGGAAGAAGAACCACCGCCTCCTGGAGGTGATGAATCTAGGACAGATAGAGATGTGGAATGTCCACCCCCTCCCCCTTCCTCTGTAGTTGTTGCTGGTGAAGGTGCAACAACTTCATCATTCTCGAAACCTGGAAGCTTCTGACATCCCACCGGTGTCATTCCTACACTAAGGAGACCTTCTGCAGACAGTCCAGCTGACGATTGGGTTGTAGAGCCGCAGAGTATAGAGTTTGTAGGTGTCGAGGAGACAGTGCCGTTCTCCTTCTTACACGCCTGAGAAAACTGCTGCATCGACTTCCTATGACCTGTCATAGTTCCCCCCCCGCTCGCCATCGCAGTTCGCCCTCCTTGACTTGTAGAAGAATCGAGAGGGACCAATCCAAGAAACGAAGGATCATCTACAATAGAGAAGGAGAATAGCTGATCTGGAAGATCGATAAGATGCTCATGGGCTGCATCGGACAACCCACTAGGTAAAGCAGAGAGTAAAGATGTTGATGCTGAAGGAGGGGTAGGCGGTGGCGGAGGTGAAGCTAGACCAGGGTGATATGAGATAGATTCAACTACAAGCTCTTCTACACGTCCTAGTTCAAAAGGGATCGACAGAGGAATCGACGAACTGTCTAACCAGCTCTTCGTATCTAATGCCTCGACGTACTCCTACACGACACATGTCCACCGAAAGAGAACAACAAAGCATCAAAAGAAATGGGCGCCGAGGAAAGTCGGTCTATATATGCATCACACTTCGGAAAACAATACACTTGTCGAAAACAGGTAGGTAGCATGGACGACACTCTCCACTACAAAAGAAAGTCAGAACATATGAGAACACACGACAAGACCCGCCGTCACTGAGTGTACCGCTGTAGCAGTACACTCAGTGACGACGAGTACATCCCAGGTCTCACACAAACAAATACATCTACTTTACTGTTCACAGACACCTAGATACACATCAAACGTCTACGGGTATAACATGTATATATGCATGCAAGTCTACATATACACCTGTTTCGACACATGTCACACTTTATTCCAGAGAAAGCAATTGTCACGGCCTATGAAGAAAACAGATTCTTTTCGCCAGAGATCGAACTCGACTCTTCTCATGTGCCATTGCAACAAGAAACTTCGTTCGCTTCCCCCTACCAAACCTATCGTCTCTTGTGCTCTTGGTCTCATAACTAGCTCCCGTCACTACATCAATAGATACATAAAACAGCAGGGAAGGCTCTGTCAACGTCAGAAGGGAACTTCGCTCCACAACACAACAGATGTCGAAATAGAAGAAATAGATAGTAAGCTTGTTAGAGAGCCCGCCTCCCCTGAGTTGCTCGAAGAACCCAAAGGACGACATGCTTCAAGACTCATGAGGTGTAGAAAACAACAAACTTTAGAACTCTTGAGATGCTCGGAAACAGCTGTTGTTCTGTTTCCAAACACCATCGACACTCACGGTATTCTTCCTCCTGAAACAACTGGATCACTAAACAACTATATGGCTCCCTTGCTGGCAGGAGAATTACTCTGGTAACGCGTATTATATGTGGATAGGGCTGGTACACCAACCTGACGAAGTTCGGAGCTAGGGAGAAAAAATTTAGTAGACGTCATCTACACTTTAAAACACCGAAGAGATGGAATAAGTAGAAGTCGAGACCTTCACTCACCTGCTGCATGGAGATCATCGATTGTTCATGTCCCTTTCGGAAATAGAAGAGACGATCTCCGAGGTCAGGGAGTCCTGCCTTCTGTTCATCATGAGCTAAGAGAGAAAGGAAGAGATTCCTAGCAAAGACATGCATACAAAGATCAGAGATACTAATCGCACTCAGTGTCGATGAAAGGTACAAAAGGCGATACTTCGGAGTAAGTCTCCTCTTCTTCGTTTCATGAACAACCAGCGAGTCATTCCAACGAACAAACAACACAGTACCAACGCGCGAACACTCATCGGCAACCTATAAACACCAGCAGTTGTTTCGCCGTCTGTCAAATGAAAGACGCTGTACATTTTACATGACCTCCTGCAGCGTATGTACACCAGGTGATCAAGACACAGGAAAACACGAAGACACATGAAACTTCATGAACCGAGCTGAAATAAATGGCTACAAAGTACCTCCGAACGAACCTCCTTCTTCACATTTCAAATGTCTAGATTTCCAACGCAGCTTTTCTTCTGTCCATTTGGATCTACACCGTAAGAAAGACCGTTCATTCATTATGTCCCTTCTTTCCACAGGCCATCAATCTACAAGGAAGTTTCTCTTCTAAATGATTCAAAGAGAACAACTCCTTCACATCAATCGTTCACATAGACCATCACTCCCCCCTGGGATTCGACGGTAAGAGACCCAAGTGGCTCCATCACCTACCGGTCAACGCTCAGCTGGACATCCATGAGCTTATGCTTATCAAGGCCAAAAGCTTTCCAGGCATTAGCGTATAGACCCCAGACAGCGAGAACGTCTGCACGATTCCGAACAGCTGCCCAAGACACCACCCTGTCTTGCTCTCCCTCGGCCCAACTTGAGGGAGAACAGGGAGGCGAAGAAGAGATAGTTGAAGAGCCAGGGAGACCTCCAGAAGCATGAAAATGATTCTCTCCACCTTCCAAAGAGATTTTCACACTTCTTCGCTCTAGTTCGCCTTGCTGGATTCGCCACAATTGCCTAGCTTCCTTAGCACGAACTCGACGAAGAACAGGAAGAATCGCACTGAAGTTCCATCCAATTGATTCTGCTAGAGCCTGCACCCGTCGAAGAGGAGAAGATGGTGAAAGAAGGATAACTGGATGAAGGGCTTGGCAGGTGTTAACCTCGCTCACTTCTCTCTCTTGTACGTCGTCCTTCTGTTCGATTTTCACAGAAGCTGTGGCGGAATTTGAAGAGGAACTCTCAGCACTGAATGTTACCGGAGGAGCATCTGAAGGGGCCGGAGAAGGTGTGGGGCTATTATCTTGCTGTTCGTTCTTAACAATAGGACTTGACTCATCTTCCTGTTTTGTTGTTTCTGGGATTGAAGCTTCTTCATCGACTATCATCCGATCTTTTTCATCTTCTTCCTCTCCATCTCGGGAACACCAATCAAGACGGGGTTTCACATCTTCTTTGTCATCATTGTCATCCCCTCTCCAATCGTCTTCTTCTTTCTCTTCTCCCTCCATTCCCTCATCTTTATGCTTCAGCTCTCTTCTACTTTCAACAGAGTTGTTCTCTACCCCGTGTCCCTCCATCGTCTCCCTGGTGTCTTCATCATCATTAGAATCCCCCTCCTGTTGTAGATCTCCGTTTTTGTCTTCCTCGTCATGATTGCCCTCTTCCTTTTCTCCCTTCTGATGTTCCTCTCCATTACCCAGTAGACCTCCTCGGCTTGAATCACCTCTGCGGCCACTTCTCCCACCACTCAACCCCTCTCCATCACTTGGCACGCTTCTTCTTCGTCTTCTAGAATCTTCTTCACCTTGTCCCTCTGCGCTCCCCTTGGTCTTTCGTCCTCCTCCTCCTATATCTGCTGGACTTGAACGGCTACTCGTACCACCATTAGTACTACGACTTCCCTCGCCTTCATTGTTCTCTTCGTCCACCATGCCGTTCTTGCTATTATTATGACTACTATTTTCATGAAGACCTCCACGCCCTTCTTCTCGACTCCCGTGTGTTGGAGACAGAGGGACTCCACGACCCGTAGGAGGCAAAGGTAAAGGGAAGTGACGAAGGACTCGTGAACCTCCAGCTAAAGCCGAGAGCTCTTTCTGCCATTCCTGGTGCTGTTGGAGATGCCAAGCTGCTGTATGGACATTCCCATGCGTGTGCAGCTGATTCTCTATGTACAGTAGCAGCTGCGTTAGCACGATCTGAGAAAGCGATATGCAGTCACACCATTACAAGCAGAGAGATAGGCAAATATACTAGTAGATCACGGGAGATAACTGTCCTAGCAAATGACATGATATGATCTCCAAAGGTCCTTTTTAAGGACGCCTCTACTCCCTGGCAAGATATATCGTTTCATGAAAACATGTGATGAAACAAGTATCAGTTAGCTTGAGGCAAGTCTTCTTTCTTGTCTCAAGCGTTGATGAGTTGAGCCTGCGCCCTTGTTACCATCCCGGCGAGAAAGGATGAGGAAAGGAGGCTACCATATGAAAACAGATTGGACTAGCTCATGATCCTCATCTGTTCTCTAACGTGGACAGATAAAGGCAGATTTATCTGCCGAAGATAGAAAGAGAGATGGAGATAGAGAAAGAAAACGACCGGGTAGAAACGTCATCATTTGACACTCTGAGGGCGAAGAACAACTAGACTGCTTGATGCCAGATACTCAACAAAGGACGGAGGACATGAAGATGGGATGAGAATATCACGCAAGACCCAACATGCCCAGGCAAAGACTTCCGAGGTTTTTGCTTTTCTGGCTACTGTCATTGTGAGCGGCCTGATATCACCTAAGCTGACACTGCCAGACCACTCATGATTAGACGAGAAGCTCTTGAAGAATGCACAAACTTCCTGGAAAGAAGCTTTCAGGCAGGTATGCCCAAACAATTTTTTAAAGAACAACCACGAAGAGGAGAAAAAGAAGCAAACTCCATATGATGAAGATAACCTACCAAGCATAATCTCTTTTCCATCCATCTTGCTTCTTCTTCCTCTTCTTCTGAGTACGTCACACTGGCCGATGACTGATGTTCTGAATACGACGCATCCCCCGTAGGGTTCTTGGGCATCTCCTCTGCTCCTCGTCCTTCCCCTCCTTCCATGGTTGTGCAGCCAGCTGTCTTTTTCTTCCAATTGGTATCTTCTTCTTTTTTGACTTTCATCTCCCCCTTCCCGCCAGATAAATCAAACCCGCCTGAGATCAAGTCATCTCCGCCCATATCACCTTTCTCTGCCATTTGATTTGCATGTGTTGCTAAGACAGCTAGAGATCTATGCATGACATCTTGTGGCCATACTCTCTTACTCAGTTCTATTTGAAAAGCTACCTCAGGACTTATTCCTTCATCACCTCTTCCCCCTCTAGATGACTCTGATTTCTCTTTCCCTAGCTTTTCCTCTACTTCTTCTTCTTCTTGGTGACGAGCGTGGTGACGTCCTTCTGTACCTGTACCCTGAGAGCTCCCTTCTTCTTCTGTTTTGAGTCCTTCATCTCCTCCTCGTGTAGAATCTGGATACACTCTAGAATGTCTGGTACCGCTACTACTCTTCCGTGTTCCTGGTTTCTTAGACGAAGCAGCGGATAACTCCGCTGACCGTTGCTCCTGAAGTCTCAGGAGATATTGATGTTTTTGAAAGATACTTGCGAAACCCCACGAACAAGAGAAGAGAGGAAGAAGAAGACATTCTTCGAGATGAAGAAGCCATCGACACGCATGCCATATAGAGGAAGCAAACGGAGTCGGGGGAACAACTGTTGGTGCAGGTACTGGGGGTGGAGAGCATGCAACCAGCTGCTGGAACTGAAAATACACAGACACAGGAAACGTCTAGAAAGTCAAGAACAACATGAGGAGGACTGCTAAGAGAATCGAGCTGATGGCATCTCTCAAAGAACGCGTTCTAGATGAAACTCAACGTAACGGATCAAACCCAGAGATGGAACAGGCTGGCAAGCGAAACGGGTTCATCTCTTTAGAACAACGCAGAGAAGTACTTAAGCACTCTGGTGCTTCTCTGCCGGGGAGAAGACTCTTCACAGTCGCGCCCAATAGGCCCGACGACGAGTATATACACATTACGAGATCTCAATAGAACAGCCCGCCCATGCAGTGAGCCACATACATATCCCGTGAAGGTAAGCCTCGTGGCGGGAAAACACCCATGTATGACCACTCAACGAGAAGAGAGAAACAGGAGTAACAGAGCATGTGTCGTGTTCCTCCCTCCTAGCAAGTGAATGATCCGCCTTACCTGTTGATCAACTCTTCTTATTTTTTCCTTTAGAGCCCTTTCTTTAAGCATGTAAGGAGATAAGGCATGCTGGAGTTGTTGAATAGGTTGTCCGGGGGGAACAACATAGAGCCTACAAGAGCGTATCGTTTCCTCAAGGTACTGTAAAAAGAGAGATATTGAAGGAAATCCAACAGCTCTACGTACAAAAGCATTTGCCTTCTTATACTTCTGCTGTTCGAGACTTCCGCCGGCCCCGCTTCCAGATGTTGTTGTTGCTAGTGTACTACCTCCTGCTCCTCCTGTGGCTGAGTTTCGTCCACTACCACGCCCCAAGGCACCATTCTGTAAGGCACCTCCTCTCTTTCTTTTCTTGTCATCTGATGATTTACCTAGTGTCCCTCCTCCTCCCCCTCCTGACTGTAATGCTGCTAAGGCATCAAGCTGTTCCTGTTGTTGACGTTGCTCTTCCTTCAAAGCAATTCTACGACTGCTTCGTCTACCTATCTCTCCTATTCCTCCGGTTGCCGCCTTAGACTGATGAACTCCTTGCTGCTGCTGGGTCTGTGCTTGAGACGGACCTCCTCCTCCTTGATGGCCTACGACACCTCCTAGGTTTCCTGTTGCTGCTGATCCGGTCGTCTGCTGTGTGAGGAGACCTGCTGATTCTGCTGTCGCTTGAGAAGAGAAAGATGTAGAGCCCGGTGAAGAAATGGGAGTAGTAGTAGAAGGATGAAGTGTCATGGAGTGTTCTTCCTTTCTCTTGTCTTCATCTTCCTGCGATGGTAGCGGTCCCGTAACCGTCGAGACGGCATGCTGGAGATAACCATTCACAAAAGCCTCAGCATGATCAAGAAGAGCATCTTGACTCATCTGAGAAAAAGCTTCCACAAATATACGTGGTACGCCCAAGGCTGTTGGCACAAGGAAATAACGATTCAAAAAGCGATCTTCACCTAGGACTTCGCCTCGTAAAGGAAACTTTTGTGCAAGAAGTTCCATCTCCCAGTTACTTACACGGCCCACAGGTTTCTTCTGACCTCGGAGTGTTTTACTATTACTATTTGCACTTCCGGCTAACATCCCTGACGCCCCTGTTGAAGTAGAAGGAGCACTACTGCTACTGGGTGTGGAATTCGAATTCATGGCAAGCCCTCCACCGCTATCTCCTCCTCCCCCTTTACCATTGCTCCCCTCTGGTAAACTTGTCCCTCTTGAGAGATTCTGATCGTCTTCACCATCAACAAAAGAAGATCCTTCTACCTTACTTTCTCGATCACCTTCTTCTTCCTCAATCCCATCTGTCGGCTGCTGGGGTGTAGGTTGACCACCTCGCCCGCTAGATGCAAGAGAACCTGTAGCGCGTCTTCTCCGACTGTTGCTAGACGCGGAGCTATTTGAGCTCCCTCCGCCTTGTGTCTGACCGCCTGGATTGCCTGACCATCCAGTTGTGTGATTCGTCATACTCCCACTCTCTTCTCCTGATGCGCTTTGCTGGCCCGATCCTTTCGATGTGACACTCCCGCCGCCAGTACTACCACCCCTCCGTGTTCCACGTCCTGACGAAGAAGTTGAAGAAGCGGCTGATGTACTGTTAGTATGATTGTTATTCGTCGTAGATTCTGTCCGAGAGCTATCCAGATCTATATCCCCTCCAGCGGCATTTTGACCATGACTACTACCTGGCCCGTCTGGAGAAGACTGAGGTGAAGGGGATGATATACTTACGGAAGTAGGCGGAGGTGCATCTACCGGCGTATCGGACTGGATGATCTCTGTCTTTATACCATCAGGACCTGTCGACCTCGAAGAAGGATGGCTATCTTCCGTCGGACTGCAAGAAACGCCTCCGTCACCAAGACCCGAATCTCCATCTCGTTCGCTCTGGATGAAAGAAAAAAGAGAGAAGAAGGTCGAACAAAAGATGGAGAAAACTGAATGCTGTAATTGCCTTTGGATGTGTACACGGCATGAATGATTATGTGGAAACTTCCATTCTCCCCCCAGCAGTTACAGAAACAAGTCTTACATGCCCCTGTGGATAGAGATAGATAGTAGATATGAAAACACCAGTCAACTTCTCCACAGCGTACACCCGTAGTTTCCCAAGGTATGATAAATGCATGCACTTCCAGGCATAAAAGTTAGACTACCCCATCCCCCCGCCAAGTAGCATTATTCATTCACCTTCATAATGCAGCTCATGACTAGAGTAAGACAAAGACCATGCACACGAGTAGAAAGTGACCATATACACTCTTAGCCCTACCGAAAACTGAAACATACATATGCTCTATATCTGCATTTCGTACAAAGATGTGCAGTCCAGAAACTACGGACGGCCAGTCCATCTTTGAAGCTATCGTAGTCAAGTACAAAGTTCACTTCCACAAGAAAAACTCGAGACAGATGAAGACACACGCTGAAGTCACAGAGAATTCTGCTGGTGAAAAGCCTAAAGAACGCAGGGAGGAACAATTAGCTACGTGCTTCAATCTATCTTACTAAGAGACTGACATGTACATGTGGCGCGTCCAATCACACTGACGCCAACGATCTAGATCAGTCGATGTACTTGCCTTAATATCTTCGTTTACCTACTATGTAGACATATAGACATATACAGAAAGAAGTTCAAGAAAAAGGATCTATCGAAGCCTGAACGTGAACTTCATTACCTTGATATCACTCTGAGTTTTCATTGTCGTTGAAGGGGCAGCGGCTGACGCCATACGTTGTCGGAGAGTATTCGCTCGTGCTCGAAAAAGCGCCTCAACCTTCGCATCTAAGAAAAACTTTCCCATCCATCCATCTGCTATACAAGCAATCAGCCATTGAAGGAGCTGCATACGACGCCGAACGTCCATCTTACTCTTCAGTCTGAAAAAGAGACAAAATTCATCCACACACCCGCACAGACAGCAGAATCGTAAAGGAAGAGACGCATGACAGAACTGTGCTGGTCGTTCGCTCACCGTCGTGAGCTCTCTCAGATTTCAGTTCAGAAAAGAGATCGGAAAAGAACGGGTGGTCACTCTAAAATCAAAAGGAATGCATGCATTGCACTTCATGAAAAATAAGCACTCCCTGCGCAGTAGGCCCCACGAGAAGTCTCATCCGCAAAAACTCACAGAGAGAATGCGTGCTGATTACAACACACCAAACAGACAGTGGAGTTGAGTTTAAACTTCACGAGGTGAACCCCCCCTACAGACGGACGAAAACTTTCATTCCGATGAATTCACCGAGTTCGGTCTGTAACAAAGCTCATATATAGTCCTCGTAACATGCATATACGCATGGATGCATATCTTTGGAGCCTGATAAAGGGAGAATGTCTATAGGGTTTAAAAAGAGTCTCAAGCCAAAGAGAAGGAAAGAACAAGCCCTCTCGACATCAGAGAGAAGTTTCTTCTTTTTGGTGATGATGATGAAGAGACAAGCTCCCTCTTACCTCATTTCATTGAAGACAAGAGCCATGATTTCGATACGCGTAGGCGTCATGCCACACTGAGCTGCCTTGGCATCATCTAGATGCCATTCAAGTCTTTCGACCTCTTCGATTCCTTCTTCTTCATCTTCTTCTTCTCCCCCTCCACCTCTTTCCCTATGAGAATTGTCTTCCTCGTCTTCAGATGCGCCGGCTCCGTCACCTGCGACTCTTTTCACTCGTTTCTTCGTTGCAAATGATGGCGCTGTTGCTTTCCGTGCTTTCACCGCTCCCGTATCTTCTTTTTCTTCATCATCTCCAGTCTCTTCTCCTCCTCCACTCTCCCCCCTGACTGGTATTGACNNCCTCCTCCACTCTCCTTCTCTCTCCTTCGTTTTCGTGTTGCTGATCTATCCGAGGCATTCAGAGGAAAAGAAGATACACTTTCGTTGTCTTCCATGTCTCCTTCACCCTGTGGAGTATCCCTCCCTTGAGGTTCCTTCTCCTCCTGTGGTCCTCCTTCATCACTAAGCCTTCCTGAACCATTGTCTTCATCCTTCTCTTCCCGTATATCTTCAGTCTGCGAGGGGGTCTCTTCCTCGCGGTTAACCTCTCCTTCTTGTCTCTCTTCATTCCCCTGCTTCACCACTGATTGACATGAGAGCACCGGAGAAGCTTCCGTCATCTCTGTGCAGCTGGTCTGTTCAGTACCAGCCAGCTGCTCGCCTTTTTCAC